>NC_069499.1:1428891823-1429074323 GCF_027579735.1 Bombina bombina | reverse complement strand
CTGCACAGGTACATTTTATTTAAAATGATGGTTCTTGTGGGTATTAGAAAACAAGAATAATATTCTTTGGATTCAGATTATATTAGTAACTAGCGGCGAGATTACGAGTTTTGCGTTAGGAGCTGTGCTGTGCTAATGAGCAGTTTTGTCTCACCGCTCACTTACCTACAGTGCTGGTATTACAGGTTTTTACAAACCCGGAGTTAAAAGGCAAGAAGTGAGCGTAGAGCAAAATTGAGTTCCATACCGCACTCCAATACCAGCGCTGCTTAAGTCAGCGGTGAGCTGGTTGTACATGCTCGTGCACGATTTCCCCATAGACATCAATGGGGAGAGCCGGCTGGGAAAAAGTCTAACACCTGCCAAAAAGCAGTGTAAATCTCAGTAACGCAGACCCATTGATTCCTATGGGGAAACACATTTTATGTTTACACCTAACACCCTAACATGAACCCCGAGTCTAAACACCCCTAACCTTACACTTATTAACCCCTAATCTTCCGCCCCCGACATCGCCGACACCTACATTATTCTTATTAACGACTATTCTGCCGCTCCGGACATCGCCGTCACCTACATTATACTTATTAACCCCTTATCTGCTGCCCCCAACATCGCCGACACCTACATTATATTTATTAACCCCTAATCTGCCACCCCTAATGTTGGTGCAACCAACCTACACTTATTAACCCCTAATCTGCCGCCCCCAACATCGCCGCCACTATATTAAATATATTAACCCCTAAACCTAAGTCTAACCCTAACACCCCCTAATTGAAATATAATTTAAATAAATCTAAATAAAATTACTATCATTAACTACATTATTCCTATTTAAAACTAAATACTTACCTGTAAAATAAACCCTAAACTAGCTATAATATAACTAATAGTTACATTGTAGCTAGCTAAGGGTTTATTTTTATTTTACAGGCAAGTTTGTATTTATTTTAACTAGGTAGAATAGTTATTAAATAGTTATTAACTATTTAATAACTACCTAGCTAAAATAAATACAAATTTACCTGTAAAATAAAACCTAACCTAAGTTACACTAACACCTAACACTACACTACGTTTAAATAAATTACCTACATTAAATACAATTAAATAAATTAAATTAAATTAACTAAATTACAAAACAACCAACACTAAATTACAGAAAATAAAAAACAAATTACAGATCTTTAAACTAATTACACCTAACTAATTAGCCCTATCAAAATAAAAAATAAAAACCTTGCCTAAACTAAACTACCAATAGCCCTTAAAAGGGCCTTTTGCGGGGCATTGCCCCAAAACAATCAGCTCTTTTACCTGAAAAAAAAATACAAACAACACCCCCAACAGTAAAACCCACCACCCACACAATCAACCCCCCAAATAAAATACTAACTAAAAAAACCTAAGCTCCCCATTGCCCTGAAAAGGGCATTTGGATGGGCATTGCCCTTAAAAGGTCATTTAGCTCTACTGCAGGCCCAAAGCCCTAACCTAAAAAATAAAATCCACCCAATACACCCTTAAAAAAATCCTAACCCTAACCCCTGAAGATTCACTTACCGGGAGAAGTTTTCATCCAAGCGGCAAGATGTCCTCAACGAAGCCGGCAGAAGTGGTCCTCCAGACGGGCAGAAGTGGTGCTCCAGGCGGCAGAAGTCTTCATCCAGACGGCATCTTCTATCTTCATCCTTCAGGCGCAGAGCGGGCCCATCTTCAAGACATCCGACGCGGAGCATCCTCTTCAAACGACGGCTTCTTCGTATTGAATATCTCTTTAAGTGACATCATCCAAGATGGCGTCCCTTAGATTCCGATTGCCTGATAGAATTATATCAGCCAATCGGAATTAAGGTAGAAAAAATCCTATTGGCTGATGCAATCAGCCAATAGGATTGAGCTGGCATTCTATTGGCTGTTCCAATCAGCCAATAGAATGCAAGCTCAATCCTATTGGCTGATTGCATCAGCCAATAGGATTTTATCTACCTTAATTCCGATTGGCTGATAGAATTCTATCAACCAATCGGAATCTAAGGGACGCCATCTTGAATGATGTCACTTAAAGAGATATTCATTACGAAGAAGCCGTCGTTTGAAGAGGATGCTCCGCGTCGGATGTCTTGAAGATGGACCCGCTCAGCACCGGAAGGATGAAGATAGAAGATGCCGTCTGGATGAAGACTTCTGCCCGTCTGGAGGACCAATTCTGCAGGCTTCATTGAGGACATCTTGCTGCTTAGATGAAGACTTCTCCCGGTAAGTGGATCTTTGGGGGTTAGTGTTAGGATTTTTTAAGGGTGTATTGGTTGGGTTTATTTTCTAAGTTAGGGCTTTGGACCTGCAATAGAGCTAAATGCCATTTTAAGGGCAATGCCCATCCAAATGCCCTTTTAAGGGTAATGGGGAGCTTAGGTTTTTTAGTTAGTATTTTATTTGGGGGGGTTGGTTGTGTGGGTGGTGGGTTTTACTGTTGGGGGTATTTGTATTTTTTTTACAGGAAAAAAGAGCTGATTTCTTTGGGACAATGCCCTGCAAAAGGCCCTTTTAAGGGCTATTGATAGTTTAGTTTAGGCTAGGGTTTTTTTTTTATTTTTTGGGGGGGCTTTTTTATTTTGATAGGGCTATTAGATTAGGTGTAATTAGTTTAAAGATCTGTAATTTGTTTTTTATTTTCTGTAATTTAGTGGGATTTTTTTGTGATTTAGCTAATTTAATTTAATTTATTTCATTGTAGTGTAGTGTTAGGTGTTAGTGTAACTTAGGTTAGGTTTTATTTTACAGGTAAATTTGTATTTATTTTAGCTAGGTAGTTAGTAAATAGTTAATAACTATTTAGTAACTATTCTACCTAGTTAAAATAAAAACAAACTTGCCTGTAAAATAAAAATAAACCCTAAGCTAGATACAATGTAACTATTGGTACATAGGTAAGTATTTAGTTTTAAATAGGAATCATTTAGGGAATGATAGTAATTTTATTTAGATTTATTTGAATTATATTTCAAATAGGGTGTGTTAGGGTTAGGGTTAGACTTAGTTTAGGGGTTAATACATTTAATATAGTGGCAGCGACGTTGGGGGCGGCAGATTAGGGGTTAATAAATATAATGTAGGTGGCAACGATGTTAGGGGCGGCAGATTAGGGGTTAATATTATTTAACTAGTGTTTGTGAGGCGGGAGTGTGGCAGTTTAGGGGTTAATATGTTTATTATAGTGGTGGCGATGTCCGGAGCGGCAGATTAGGGGTTAATAATTTTATTTTAGTGTTTGCGATGCGGGAGGGCCTTGGTTTAGGGGTTAATAGGTAGTTTATGGGTGTTATCATAACTAGTGACTTTAGAATGTGTTACGGATCTTGTAGGTAGAGGGTGTACCGCTCACTTTTTGGCCTCCCAGGACAGACTCGTAATACCGGCGTTATGCAAGTCCCATTGAAAAAAGGGTTTACAAAGTTTACGTAAGTCGGTTTGCGGTAAGGCCAAAAAAGTGTGCGTGGCCCCTAAACCTGCAAGACTCATAATAGCAGCAGTAGTGAAAAAGCAGCGTTAGGATCTGTTAACGCTGCTTTTTTACCTTACCGCAAAACTCGTAATCTAGCCGTAGGTTATCTAGCTGATGGCAAAAATAAAAACTTGTTCCTTACAGGGGATTGTTGGTACATTAGGTCTTCTGGTCAGTTAGAATGTATAGTGTCAAAACCACTACCAGTTATCGCTGTGTGCCCTTTCTGCGGCTTCGGCCGCCAGCCGCTGCAAAAGGGTCAGGTATATGCTGAACAACTGTTTTTGGGGTAGCTTCAGTGCTTATATACAGAATTCCTAGCGTTATCATGCTTAAAGGGACACTGTACCCAAATTTTTTCTTTTGTGATTCAGACAGAGCATGACATTTTAAGCAACTTTCTAATTTACTCCTATTATCAAATTTTCTTCATTCTCTTGGTATCTTTATTTGAACTGCAAGAATTTAAGTTTAGATGCCGGCCCATTTTTGGTGAACAACCTGGGTTATCCTTGCTGATTGGTGGATAAATTCATCCACCAATAAAAAAGTGCTGTCCAGAGTACTGAAACAAACAAAAAACTTAGATGCCTTCTTTTTCAAATAAAGATAGCAAGAGAACAAAGATAAATTGCTAATAGGAGTAAATTAGAAAGTTGCTTAAAATTGCATGCTCTATCTGAATCACAAAAGAAAAAATTTGGGTTCAGTGTCCCTTTAATTTTGGCATAAACTATCGGCTAGATTACAAGTTGTGCGTTAGGCTGAAAAAGCAGCATTAACAGGTCCTTAAGTTGCTTTTTCCCTACCGGTGCTATTACGAGTCTTGCAGGTTTAGGGGAACCGCACACTTTTTTGGCCTTACCTGATTGGAACAGCCAATAGAATGCCAGCTCAATCCTATTGGCTGATTGGATCAGTCAATAGGATTGAACTTCAATCCTATTGGTTGATTGCATCAGCCAATAGGATTTTTTTTAGCTTAATTCCGATTGGCTGATAGAATTCTATCAGCCAATCGGAATCTAAGGAACGCCATCTTGGATGACGTCACTTAAAGGACCCGTCATTCAGTAAGAAGACTTCGTTTGAAGAGGATGCTCTGCGTCGGATGTCTTGAAGATGGACCCGCTCCGCGTCGGATGGATGAAGATAGAAGATGCCATCTGGATGAAGACTTCTGCCCGTCTGGAGGACCACTTCGCCCGGCTTGGATGAAAACTTCTCCCGGCTTCGTTGAGGACTTCGGCCCAGTTGGATGAATACTTCTGCCGCTTCCATGAGGATGGATGTCGGATCTTCAGAACAGTAAGTCGATCTTCAGGGGGTTAGTGTTATGTTTTTTTAAGGGTGTATTGGGTGGGTTTTATTTTTTAGATTAGGGTTTGGGTCGCAAAAGAGCTAACTGCCCTTTTAAGGGCAATGCCCATCCAAATGCCCTTTTCAGGGCAATGGGGAGCTTAGGTTTTTTTAGATAGTATTTTATTTAGGGGGTTGGTTGTGTGGGTGGTGGGTTTTACTGTTGTGGGGTATGTTTGTATTTTTTTTTTTTACAGGTAAAAGAGCTGATTTCTTTGGGGCAATGCCCCTGCAAAAGGCCCTTTTAAGGGCTATTGATAGTTTAGTTTAGGCTAGGGTTTTTTTTTTATTTTGGGGGGGGCTTTTTTTAATTTTGATAGGGCTACTAGATTAGGTGTAATTAGTTTAAATATCTTGTAATTTGTTTATTATTTTCTGTAATTTAGTGGGGGGTTTTGTACTTTAGCTAATTTAATTTAATTTATTTAATTGTTGTTAATTTAGTTAATTTAGTTAATTATAGTGTAGTGTTAGGTGTTAGTGTAACTTAGGTTAGGTTTTATTTTACAGGTACTTTTGTATCTATTTTAGCTAGGTAGTTATTAAATAGTTAATAACTATTTAAGAACTATTCTACCTAGTTAAAATAAATACAAACTTGCTTGTAAAATAAAAATAAACCCTAAGCTAGCTACAATGTAACTATTAGTTATATTGTAGCTAGCTTAGGGTTCATTTTATAGGTAAGTATTTAGTTTTAAATAGAAATAATGTAGTTAATTTCTTTTAATTATATTTAAGTTAGGGGGTGTTAGGGTTAGGGTTAGATTTAGGTTTAGGGGTTAATACATTTAGTATAGTGGCAGCGACGTTGGGGGCGGCAGATTAGGGGTTAATAAGTGTACGTAGGTTGCGGCGACATTGGGGGTGGCAGATTAGGGGTTAATTAATATAATGTAGGTGGCGGCGATGTTGGGGGCAGCAAATTAGGGGTTCATAAGTATAATGTAGGTGGCGGCGGTGTTCGGAGCGGCAGCTTAGGGGTTAATAAGTAAAATGTAGGTGTCAGTGATGTTGGGGATGGCAGATTAGGGGTTAATAAGTTTAAGATTAGGGGTGTTTAGACTCGGGGTTCATGTTAGGGTGTTAAGTGTAAACATAAATTTTGTTTCCCCATAGGAATCAATGGGGCTGCGTTACTGAGTTTTACGCTGCTTTTTTGCAGGTGTTAGACTTTTTCTCAGCCGGCTCTCCCCGTTGATTCCTATGGGGAAATCGTGAACGAGCACGTACAACCAGCTCACCGCTGACTTAAGCAGTGCTGGTATTGGAGTGTGGTAAGGAGCTCAATTTTGCTCAACGCTCACTTCTTGCCTTTTAACGCTGGGTTTGTAAAAACCTGTAATACCAGCGCTGCAGGTAAGTGAGCGGTGAGACAAAACTGCTCGTTAGCACCGCATAGCCTCTAATGCAAAACTCGTAATCTGGCCGTATATGAATAACATAACCCATTGTGGGAGTGAGAACAATTCAGCAACTTCAAAGAGGTAAATACAACAATATACCTAGAGTATGAAACAAAATGTGTGCTTGATATTACACATTTGAAATAACTTGAACATTTGAGAACAACATTAACATAACAGGTCACTAGGGATAGTCTCAATTATATAATTACAACTCTTATGGCACAGGTGTCAAGGGCAAAGTACATCTATTCTGTTAACCTCAGGATTTTGCCTGTAGACAGTGCAGGTGGTTTTTAGATGTATGCAGGTATATGCACGTATAGTTACCCCGATGGTTCAGGGATGGAAGTGTCATGTCAGTGACGTTTATTGTCCCATCAATTATGTTACACTTGAGTTTGATCTAGAGATCCTAGATTGAGGCGTTTAGCAGAGTATAATAATAGTTAATGTTAATAGTTGTCGGCAGGATGTTTACTCGTTTCATGCGTGTGTCACAGCAGGAGCCCCCCTGAACTCCCCCAGCGCCACAGCAGAACTGGACTGTCCTCCAACCTTCAAAGATGACCCTTTGCGCATAACTCTGCTGTATGATGTGTATAAGGAGCCGATCATTCATAGATGCCACCCGCTTGGTGCAATAAACCTCCAGAGATGTCTTGTGGAGCGGAGGTCTGTGAGCCGGCTGCTTCTCATCCAGGTGATTAATCATGGCTGGCTTAACTCCCGTGGAGCAGGCAGTGCGTTGTGTTCCTGTGTCCATTTTGGGTTCCGTAGCTACGAATTCAGTGTATGAGATGGGACAACAGCTCAGCAAATAGTCCATTGGAGCACTATCTATGAGGCATTTAAAAATCTTTTCTAGCCTGTCTAGACATTTGTCAATGCCTGTTTGTGTGCACATCTCACATGAGGTAGCCATGATGTTTGTGGACCAGTATGGCATCTCGCTCTTTACGTTTGCCGCCTTCTTTTGATTCTACTCTCTGTTTCTATCTGTTGACTCCACAATAAAAGTGGGTTATTGTGATCTGTGGTCTGTTGTTATGTTCGGCTTTGCTGAATCACCTCGGAGTACCGAGGGAAGTAGCTTTACCTCCTGTGAGCCGCCGCTAAGGCCTCTGATGTCTGTTCTGGGCTCTAGTTTCAAGAATAAAACCTAAATTGTGATGTAGTTGATGCCACTGTGTGTTAAGGCACAGTGGGATTTTTTGTAGGTAGTTTTGTTGTAGGATGCCTCATTAAATCAGTGGAATGTCAGCTTGAGCTCTGGAAATTGCGACCGAATGTATCGCTGGTCAAACACGCCCCCCTGGAACTTTTATTTTAAGTATATTAAGATTTGTATGGGTTGACCTTGATGGACTTCTGTCTTTTCTCAACCTTATCTACTATGTTACTATGTTACATAACTTCATATGCAAACAGATGTGGAACCTTTCAAGGTTAATAAATGTGGCAAAAATTAGCAAAAGGTTTCCAAAGAGGAGAGCCTTCCCACACTGGGCTGGACTTATATAAACTGATACTGGATCTCCATGTAAGGAAGTTTTGTGTCCTCTCCTCTGCTAATATTTAATTCCGGCAGGTATGCGCACTCTTACCTTGTTTCAGCAATAAACAACATTCACCGCCCTGGTGTAAGTTTCAGCACTGGTTCTGTATTAACATGCTGTCGTGGTCAGCTGTGAAGTACTCTGTTAAAGTTTAAATATCAGAGCGCTCTAAATATCAAAAACTTGTGCTACTTAACAGCCTTTCGGTATCATCAATGCGTTTCCACATAGGTGCCTATTTCAAAATACTCGTTATAGAGCAGTTATATGGTGTTTTTGGGACCAGGCTTTCTTTGCTGTAGGTGTGATAGAACTGGGGAAATGTTTTCCAGTTAATCTTGCAATGTTTTCACATTGAAGGTTTTGGGGCATATCTCTATTTTGAAATAAAAGGCTTGCGATCACCTCTATTTGGTAATCTAGGAAAGAGAGCTTTTTTGCCAGATGCAGACATTTTGTACAAAATATACAAATTAAAAAGTGCCATCTGACTCTTATAGACAGCAAGCTTTTTATACCAGATTATGTTTTTACTTGCGGCAAAATAAGGCTTCATTATCTGGTCAGAGTGGTCTACCCCACCCATGTATTTGTTGTACTCTACATGCAAACTGGTTTTTGTAGTTGTCTTCTTTAACATCTGGAAGTAACTGCCTTGGTTCCCTCATTGTGTATAGTTGTTAACATATAAACAACTTTTCTGTCACTACCTGCAACTGCTAGGAGTTCTTCACTCCATGACACTGCTGTTTCTCCTGCCTTTTGGTTTTTTGGAGACTAATTGCTATGGGAAACCTATACAATTTTTTCGAATTGCTCCACAGGCTATGGTGTCAAAGCAATACTACATTTTGAAAATGGTTATACTAGTATAATAATTATCAACATAAAGATGGTACCAATGTCCTAACTAGGATTGAATGAGGTCCCAGACAATTTTCTCACTTGTGGTAAGGTAAAGTGGTGCTCTTGTTGGAGGGGCTATATTGTTTAAATTGTAATCTACCTTTGAAAATCATTAGGGACTTGTCAATACAAATAATTTTAGAGGGGTATACACTTCTGCAAATAATTTGTTAAAATAATCAATTAGTGGTCTTCGTTTATATAATCTACCATAATTATGCTGTCAGTCAAAGGTAGGGCCTGGGTGTTATTTGTAAAGTGGAAAAAACTGTAAGCTTTTATATCTTGCTCTGGGTATTACTGCTGGGAACAGAGGTGTTAAAATTACAGGGTGGGTAGACTAATACAACTTGATGCTAAGCTTATGTGTGATGTCTATACTAATAGTAAGCCTCCGACATTGTTTTAATTCTGCAGTGTTTGTTGGGATCCAATTATAGTTTTGTAAATCTATAAGTGATCTCTGGGCCAAGCACTGCATATAGATTATTTTTGCAAGTTATTTCTTCGAATTTAGCAAAATATTGTGAAAAATTCTGGTTGGAAATTAGTTATCTACGTTGATACCAGCAGACTTAGCAAACTCAGGAATTTCAGGGCTATAACAATTAGGGGGATTCCAAATTAAATTGTCACCTCAAGACTCTTCAGATTACTTTTGTGTATATAGGGACCTTTGCTTTTTGGCGGGGAATATGGGGCTGAGTATCAGTGTCACTTGTTTCCTTGCTGTCTAAATTGGGACAGTATTCTGATTCAGAGGAGTCAATATCGCTTGAACTTGGGGTGTCATCAAAGGAAGTCTCTGAATTATACTGAATATTGTAACAGATTAATATGTTAAGATTAGAATAGGACCATAGAGGGAAAATATATGCTTTATAAAAACTACTCCCCAAATATATAGATTGAGTAGTTTGAATATCTCAGCTGATCTTAAGTAAGCTCCTTCTATAGTGGGAGCTTATTTACTTTTAATCTGACTATTTTTATAACCTAGTTAACAAAAGACCAACAATTGTCAATTTAACACCCAAGTAAGTAGCAAAAAAAAAGGGGGACTGTTCCCTCGTGAGAGTGCCCCTGACGCGCGTTTCACATAATAATCAGATGAGAAATTACTTGTGGGCACGCTTTAAACTACTCAATCTATATATTTGGGTTTTTATAAAGCATATCTTTTCCCTCTATGGTAATTTTATAATCTTAACATATTAATCTGTTACAATACTCAGTATAATCCGAAGACTTTTAATGCTTTAATCCTTTAATGTCACCCCAAGTTTAAGCGATTTTTAATCTGTGTGTGTGCAATTGTGTGCAATGTCTGGTTGTTTTTTTTTATATTCTTAATAAAGTTATTTGGTATGTATGTGTGGTATGATTCCACTGTGATACTTTTTCCTTAAATTGTATAAACAAGAGACAAGCACTTTCCTGTTGTGCAACATCTGTTGAATTTGTGTAAAAACTGCTATATAGTATAGCCTGACACTCTTGTGTTCAGCAGTTGGAAAATGTATGCTATTTGATATAACTGCTTGAATAACATAATCTAAACTAAGTTAAAACAACCATCTACCTCTTTCCCTAATTCGAGTCAATATCAGTGTCTGTATCAATAACAATTTCCTATGCCTCCTCAACATTATATAATCATGTTGCCATTTATAAATCTATAGTATCTACCTTTCCGCAAGAAAACTCAAAAACTGGTACTATAATACAGATAACTTCTGCGCTCTCTCTCTCTAAAATAATTTAGATAACTATTATAAAACTTTTACTAAAAAAAAGAGACAAAGCTTATTTTTTTATTTATTATTTTTTTCTTCTCTTAGTGGGGCTCGGAATTACTGGCTGATAAGTGGAGGTGTCGGCATCAGATACTCCCCACTTTGCTAAATATATCAGGAACAGCACTTACGAAAGAAGAAGATAACTTTCTAGAAAAAGGACTGTCATTTTGTCCTTATACTGACACAAACTTTTTTGAACTAGAAAAGGACTTACAAAAATTTTATAGAAATGTTAAGTTAAAATTATGGTTTGATCAAAAAGATAACATCAGCATACAAAATAGCAATGAAGAACATACTGAAAATACGTGCTGGGCTTTGAAACAATTTAATTTGAGAAATAAAAGTTCATTTAATCCAGCAATTATGAACCATAGTCTCAATACGTTTATAGAATTGGTAAACAATGATATAGACAAATTAAAAAGAAATGGTAAGAGAAAACAGATTGTTGCACACAATTTGAGCAAAAATGAATATGGTTCTATTAAAACACTAAAGGAAAAGTCAGACAAGATCATAATTAATAAAGCTGACAAGGGCGGAGCCACAATGATCCTAAATAAGGATTACTACATAAAAGAGATACAGGAACAATTGGGAGACAGAGAGACATATAAAAAAATAGGATTTAATCCTGTATTTAGGATACAAAAAGAAATATCTAATATACTTGAGAAAGCATTCAAAGAGGGACTTAAAAGCTTATATACGGCCATAAAACACGAGACGGGACTAGGTATAATAAGAAAAATACTTACCTTGAATAAAAAATACTCTGAAAATCAGGTAGATTTTATAGAAAACCTGTTAAGGTTAATTCTGTATTGGAATCATTTTCTTTTTGAAGATAGTTGGTACATCCAAATCAAGGGAACAGCTATGGGGACCAACGTTGCCCCATCATATGCCAATTTATTCATGAGTGAAATAGAAGAGAAGGTCATCTATGAAAATAACATGTTTATCAAATATGGAGCCACATGGTGGCGCTACATAGATTACGTGTGTGGTATATGGTGGGGTAGCGTTGAGTCCCTGCTACAATTTACTAAAGAGATTAACTCTGCAGTGAGAGGTCTGGAATTCTCAGTAGAATATAGCGAAGAGTCTGTTTCTTTTCTTGACACAAGAGTTATCAAAGAAGGCAACAAGTTATCATTTGACATATACAAGAAAAGCACTGATCGCAATACACTACTGAGATATGACAATTTCCACCCTAAAAATTTAATAAAATCCCTCCCTAAAAGTCAACTATTAAGAGTGGACAGGATAGTAAGTAAAGAAGAAACTAAAAAACAAAGAATACAAGAAATGAAAGAAAAATTTAAAGAAAGAGGGTACCCTGAAACACGTATAAATGATCAAATTAAAGCTATCAATGAAGGCGAGAAAAAAGCCAAAGAGAAACAACAGAACAAGTTGGTGCTAGTGACGCAATACAACCCTCTGAGTAACAAAATTAGCAGGATAGTGAGGAAACATTGGCACATACTCAAGGATTGTAACAAAGAGATAAATGAATTTAAAGAAGTACCCCTTATGGACTACAGAAGAGTGAAAAATCTAGGGGATCATTTAACAAAAACAGATGTTGGATCCAAAAAGAAAGATAGACAAACATTTCTAGATAAGAAAAATCTAGGATGCTTCCCATGTTTGGGATGCATGAGTTGCAGTTCTATGATAAAGGGTAATAGTTTCTTTCACCCAAGGAGAGGTAAAAAATATTCAATAAGAGATTATTATACTTGTGAATCAACACATATTGTCTATCTAATAAAATGCCCATGTTCCCTAACTTACATAGGTGAGACCATACGTATGGCCAGAGCTAGGATGTCACAACACAGGTCTAATATTAGGAACAATAATACAGAAGCACCAGTATCACATCATTTTTTAAAGTGTGGCCACCAAATAAGTCAACTAAGATGGCAGATAATAGATAGTGTAGGCCCACAAAGGAATGGCAGTAATAGGGAGAAATTGTTAAAACAAAAGGAAATGTTTTGAATTAGGGAATTAGAAAGTATGATACCAAAAGGAATGAATAGAGAATATGATTGGACAGTCTTCCTTTAAGATATAACATAAATTTAAAAATATTTAACTATATGTTAAAGAAATAAAAATAAAAATCATATGATAAAGGTTTAACAACTATAGGCAAACGTGTTGTATTAAAATTTTTGCTACTTTTTTTGCTATTGTGTATTGTCTATCAATTTATTTTTTTAAAATATTTGTGTTTTTAAAGATAAGGTGTAATTATGGTTTTTCACCACAAGAGGGCAGCAGAGCCACTAATATGGTGGTTGGCGCGAATTTTAAACGGTATATAAAGGTGAAGGTAATAAACACATATGTAAAGCATGAGTGAGGGTTGTTACCCGAAACGTCGCTTTTTATTTCGGATGTCTGAGTAACCAATAAAGAACATTGAATAATCCAAGAAGCGCTGTGGACATTTACTTATTACTTTGGATATAAGGGATTGTTGCAGAGTCCCTGTCTTACGTGCGCCCACTAAAGAGGTTGCTGTCTGAATACTTATACATTTTGTCGGCATCAGAGGCATTCCCACTGGTCAGCAAAACAAACAACAAAAATTAAATAAATAAAAGACAGCATACAGTAAATCTATAGATGACATAAAATAAATCTATAACCCTATAAATCTATAGGTGACAAGTTTTTCTGGATAGAATATGTGGTATTCTCAGTGTATACAGGTATAGTAGAGGGCGGTGTATATAAATGGAGGCAATTATCAATATATACTATTATATCAGAAAAAATAAGGCTAAAAGGGACATATATGTAGCAGAGTTAGCCTTGAGAAGTCAGCAGGGTGCATTTCAATATCTAAGAATTAGAAATAGCTCAATTTTCAGAGCTAAATTACATGATAAGGGGCCACAATAAATAATGAAAATAAATTTGCAAAGTTGCTTCACTGTGCTTAAATAAACATTTTATATAAAAATGTATTTATCTGGGGGGCATGGTGTCCGGGCATGGTCGGGCGCAATATCAAGAGCTCCTGCAAAGAACCTGCTAATCTGCAGATTGTTGCTGAAACACTGAACCATCTGCACATAAAAATGAAAAATTTGAATTCTTGCTTTGCAGATTACCTGAGTGCCAATCCTGGTGTGTTCATGTTGATAGTGCTCTGATTAGGACTGATAAGGCCTCTTGCGGTGGCCATATCTGAGCCCTCAGTACCCCCCCCCCTTAATCAAGCAAGCTGGGTATTGCAGTCATAGATTTACTGCTCTTCCTTTTCTTATTATAACCCACTCACCTTTTAAAATAAAGTGCCTATACCAGAGGCTGTTTGAAGAATATTAAATTCAACTAATCTGAAGCATGGAATATCTAGATAGATGGGATGCGGCGATGTTACGGCTCTTGGATGCTTATTTTGTTAATCTTGAATGGAAGCTCTGTGAAGTGTTAGAGGCTGCAGAGCAACCTTTACGCAGTGATTCATGCCTGTCTGTGTAGTTCCGGCAGTGCTGGCCCTGGAGAGTCGAGAGCGAATTGCCTTGCAGCTCCAACTGAAGAGACGGATCCCTCTTATGCAGCATCTCTCTTTCCTCTGGAGGGGATTATCACCTTCAGTTTACCATAAGACATCATCATAGAGGGAACTCTACCTAACTTCCTAAATGATGAACAGGTCAGCCCTTAGCCTATGGACTAGATTACAAGTGGAGCGCTAATTACCGCTTTCTCTAAAGTGGTAACTGCACTAGAAGTAAACCTTTTGCGCTTGTCTGGTTGCGCTGATATTACGAGTTAAAAGTAAAATGTTATCGCTCCAGCACTAACCCGATGAGCACAAAAAGCCGGACTTACACTATCGCACACGCCTATTCCCCATAGAAGTCAATGGAGCAAACACAAGTGGAAAAAAACCTAACACCCTACTCAAGCACTAACCTAAATTGCCATAATCCCTTACTCTAATAACCCCTAAACTGCCATATAGCCCACTGCAAAGTCCCCACTACACTATTAATCCCTAAACTGTCAGGACCCATATTGCAAAGTCTTCACTAAACTATTAACCCCTAAACCACCAACCCCCACATTGCAAATTCTTTGCTACACTATTAACCCCCAAACTGGCAGCCCCCCAACGCAAAGGCCCATATTTATCAAGGTCTGTCGGACCTGATCCGACAGTGTGGATCAGGTCCGACAGACCTCGCTGAATACGGCGAGCAATATGCTCGCCGTATTCAGCATTGCACCAGCAGCTCACAAGAGCTGCTGGTGCAACGCCGCCCCCTGCAGACTCGGGCCAATAGGCCGCCAGCAGGGGGGTGTCAATCAACCCAATCGTACTCGATCGGGTTGATTTCCGGCGATGTCTGTCCGCCTGCTCAGAGCAGGAGGACAGGTTATGGAGAAGCAGTCTTTGTGACCGCTGCCTCATAACTGCTGTTTCTGGCGAGCCTGCATGCTCGCCAGAAACAGGGGGCATAAAGCTCCATTTGGAGCTTGATAGATAGGCCCCAGAGTCTTCACTAGACTAGTAACCCATAAACCACCAGCCCCTGAATGAAAAGTAACCAACTAACATCTAAACCCCCTAACCTAACACCCTGTAAGTTAAACCAAAATAGGCTAACCCTAGCTTTACCAAAAAAAACTAACTACTTTAAAATAAAAAATAAAAAAAACTTACCTGAGAAATAAAAAAAAAACTAACATTACCCTTAAAAAAAATTTTTTTTAAAAAATTACAAAAATAAACAAACACTATCATTACAAAAAAAACACAACCTACAATTACAAAAACAAAACCGTAACATTACAAGAAAAACTAACATTACAAAAACAAACAAACCCTAACATTACAAAAAAAAAACTAACATTACAAAAACAAACAAACCCTAACATTACAAAAAACAAACCTACCATTACAAAAATGACAAATTACCAAAAATATAAGAGTTATGCCTATTCTAAAACCCCAAAATAAAAAACCACCCCCCAAAAAAAAACAACACTGAACCCCAAGATGGTACTCACCAAAGTTGATGGCGGAGCTCCATCTTCTTCCCGGCGGTGGTCCTTCTTCATCCTGGCGGCGGTCCATCTTCTTATCTTCATCCTGGCGGCGGCAGCTGTGGTCTTCATCCTTCTTCAATATAGAGGTCCTCTTTATGCGGTCACCAGCTGCGCACTAAATTTTGAATGCAAGGTACCCCTTTTATGTTGGGTACCCTTGCATTCCTATTGGCTGATTGTAATAGTGCATATTACCGCTCAACACTACCCATAGAAAATATGGGGATCTTAAATTACAGCAAGTTTGTGCAAACGAATTTGCGATAATTCTAACAGCGTGCCACTTGTAATATGGATTTGAGCGTAAAGAACACTGATCTCTCGATCACCTTTTCACTCCTCACGCTAACGATAGTGCTCCATTTGTAATCTAGGCCTATGTATTTCCTATGGTCTCAGCATGAAGGAGATTTGGCCACATGGCAGTTCAAAAAGTCTAGGAACATAAGATGATAAGATTCTTAATCCTCTGAACTTTTCTTATCTTTGTTGTGCTAACCTGATGTAAGTTTAATTCAATTGTGTTTGAGCGAACGTGTTTACTTTCAACTTATAATATGCATGCTACTTCTGGTGTGCACAAACACCCGCGATAAACCCCTTATCTCTCTAACTGAAGAGTATAAGATAACTTGTCTTTCCAGAATGCCAGGTGGCTGACAAGTTAAGGAGCAGGTTTCAGGCGGACCTGAAACCTTTGGCAGGGCAAGCAGCATTGGCTGCTTGATAAATCTACTCCTTAGGCTCATTTTCATAGTCGAAATGGAAGAGGTAGATTTACTCATCTGTTGGAAAACCTCTTCAGTCTTAGTTAGTGATTGTTGTATTTCTTCCTCCCATCTAGGAACATTTGATGGTAAAACATCTGAATGGTGTGCAACAAGTTGTTTAGAAGCTAAAGATAGTATACCTGTGTGAGGGAGGGGTTTATAACACACGCTGAATGTTAAGTCTTGAGGGGTGGTTGGATAGGAAGTGAGATAATCAAAGATATTTAAATCAGTTGTCAAGTTTGAGGCCTTGGGATTCAAGTAATTCTGACCTTGGTTTCAATTTACCCTTGTGTAGTACTATATAGCAGGGTAGTGATCTATGTGAAGTGTTTTCCACTAATTCTGCTATTATTCAGTGTAACAGAAAGGTGGGGTTTTCTAAGAGGGGGTTAAAGAGGAAGGTGCAGTAGAGATGGACTTAAACCTCTTAAAACGTTTATCCCAAATGCATAGAGTCTCCATTGTGATATATGAAGGTGATGAGTGAAAATGTCTCTGGGTAAAGAGATAACCAACACAGTCCCCCTAACTGTTTACATTGTGCTATATTGTGTTCAAGTTGAACCCACTCTTTGTTAGCAGCATTTTTGTACCAATTCATGATTCTAGTTAGTATTAGTGGTGACTCTGTGGTGTTTATGTTGCCATATAAAAGTGTTAAACATTTTTTGAATTAAAATATCATTGTATCTGGCAAAGAGATAAAGTTTGGAAGAGTAAGAAATGGTAGTAACATTACCATTTTAACTGCATTTATTCTAATAGTGATGAGGATGATACACCCTTTTTTAAAAGTATCATAGTTCAAAGTTAGTAATTTGGCATGGTAAGTATTTTATAGCAACCTGTTGGATGCGAAAATGGAATTTCTGATATAAGGAGGTTAATTCTGTTTTATCTATCACAATCCCTAGAAGTTCCAATTTTGTAACTTTAGTACGAAAATTTGAGAAATAACCATAGGTTTAAAGCACCTGCATTAAGGAGGAAGTTGACCTACCAGTTATGGTTAATATTAAGAAAACATCATAAGCATATAGGGCTACATATTTCCCTGAGACATCAGTGGTATGTCTAACACTAATGGTAGAAGCGAATATTGCTATGACTAACACAAATAAAAGGGGTGACAAGGGGGGGTCCTTGTCAGGTACCATTAGAAATATGTAAAGGTTGAGAAAGTAATTAAATTTGAATTTTTCAGAGGGTGCACTGTACAGTGAAGTAAAATTAACTAAGACCTAGATTTGGAGTTTGGCGTTAGCCGTGAAAACCAGCGTTAGAGGCTCCTAACGCTGGTTTTAGGCTACCGCCGGTATTTGGAGTCACTCAAAATAGGGTCTAACGCTCACTTTTCAGCCGTGACTTTTCCATACCGCAGATCCCCTTACGTCAATTGCGTATCCTATCTTTTCAATGGGATTTTTCTAACTCCGGTATTTAGAGTCGTTTCTGAAGTGAGCGTTAGACATCTAACGACAAAACTCCAGCCGCAGGAAAAAAGTCAGTAGTTAAGAGCTTTCTGGGCTAACGCCGGTTTATAAAGCTCTTAACTACTGTACTCTAAAGTACACTAACACCCATAAACTACCTATGTACCCCTAAACCGAGGTCCCCCCACATCACCGACACTCGAATAAATTTTTTTAACCCCTAATCTGCCGACCGCCACCAACGTTATCCTTATGTACCCCTAATCTGCTCCCCCTAACACCGCCGACCCCTGTATTATATTTATTAACCCCTAATCTGCCCCCCTCAACGTTGCCTCCATCTGCCTACACTTATTAACCCCTAATCTGCCGGCCGCAAAGCGCCGCCACCTACGTTATCCTTATGTACCCCTAATCTGCTGCCCCTAACACCGCCGACCCCTATATTATATTTATTAACCCCTAATCTGCCCCCCTCAATGTCGCATCCACCTGCCTACACTTATTAACCCCTAATCTGCCGAGCGGACCTGAGCGCTACTATAATAAAGTTATTAACCCCTAATCCGCCTCACTAACCCTATAATAAATAGTATTAACCCCTAATCTGCCCTCCCTAACATCGCCGACACCTAACTTCAATTATTAACCCCTAATCTGCCGACTGGAGCTCACCGCTACTCTAATAAATGTATTAACCCCTAAAGGTAAGTCTAACCCTAACACTAACACCCCCCTAAGTTAAATATAATTTACATCTAACGAAATTAATTAACTCTTATTAAATAAATTATTCCTATTTAAAGATAAATACTTACCTGTAAAATAAATCCTAATATAGCTACAATATAAATTATAATTATATTATAGCTATTTTAGGATTTATATTTATTTTACAGGTAACTTTGTATTTATTTTAACCAGGTACAATAGTTATTAAATAGTTAAGAACTATTTAATAGCTAAAATAGTTAAAATAATTACAAAATTACCTGTAAAATAAATACTAACCTAAGTTACAATTAAACCTAACACTACACTATCAATAAATTAATTAAATAAACTACCTACAATTACCTACAATTAACCTAACACTACACTATCAATAAATTAATTAAATACAATTCCTACAAATAAATACAATTAAATAGACTAGCTAAAGTACAAAAAATAAAAAAGAACTAAGTTACAAAAAATAAAAAAATATTTACAAACATAAGAAAAATATTACAACAATTTTAAACTAATTACACTTACTCTAAGCCCCCTAATAAAATAACAAAGCCCCCCAAAATAAAAAAAATGCCCTACCCTATTCTAAATTACTAAAGTTCAAAGCTCTTTAACCCTACCAGCCCTGAACAGGGCCCTTTGCGGGGCATGCCCCAAGAAGTTCAGCTCTTTTGCCTGTAAAAAAAAACATACAATACCCCCCCCAACATTACAACCCACCACCCACATACCCCTAATCTAACCCAAACCCCCCTTAAATAAACTTAACACTAAGCCCCTGAAGATCTTCCTACCTTATCTTCACCCTGCCAGGTTCACTGATCCGTCCTGAAGAGCTCCTCCGATGTCCTGATCCAAGCCCAAGCGGGGGGCTGAAGAGGTCCATGATCCGGCTGAAGTCTTCATCCAAGCGGGAGCTGAAGAGGTCCATGATCCGGATGAAGTCTTCATCCAAGCGGGAGCTGAAGAGGTCCATGATCCGGATGAAGTCTTCTATCAACTGCATCTTCAATCTTCTTTCTTCCGGATCCATCTTGCAGACCTCCGACACGGAACATCCTCTTCTCCCGACGCCTACTAGCCGAATGACGGTTCCTTTAAGGGACGTCATCCAAGATGGCGTCCCTCGAATTCCGATTGGCTGATAGGATTCTATCAGCCAATCGGAATTAAGGTAGGAATATTCTGATTGGCTGATGGAATCAGCCAATCAGAATCAAGTTCAATCCGATTGGCTGATCCAATCAGCCAATCAGATTGAGCTCGCATTCTATTGGCTGATCGGAACAGCCAATAGAATGCGAGCTCAATCTGATTGGCTGATTGGATCAGCCAATCGGATTGAACTTGATTCTGATTGGCTGATTCCATCAGCCAATCAGAATATTCCTACCTTAATTCCGATTGGCTGATAGAATCCTATCAGCCAATCGGAATTCGAGGGACGCCATCTTGGATGACGTCCCTTAAAGGAACCGTCATTCGGCTAGTAGGCGTCGGGAGAAGAGGATGTTTCGCGTCGGAGGTCTGCAAGATGGATCCGGAAGAAAGAAGATTGAAGATGCAGTTGATAGAAGACTTCATCCGGATCATGGACCTCTTCAGCTCCAGCTTGGATGAAGACTTCATCCGGATCATGGACCTCTTCAGCTCCCGCTTGGATGAAGACTTCAGCCGGATCATGGACCTCTTCAGCCCCCAACTTGGGCTTGGATCAGGACATCGGAGGAGCTCTTCAGGACGGATCGGTGAACCTGGCAGGGTGAAGATAAGGTAGGAAGATCTTCAGGGGCTTAGTGTTAGGTTTATTTAAGGGGGGTTTGGGTTAGATTAGGGGTATGTGGGTGGTGGGTTGTAATGTTGGGGGGGTATTGTATGTTTTTTTTTACAGGCAAAAGAGCTGAACTTCTTGGGGCATGCCCCGCAAAGGGCCCTGTTCAGGGCTGGTAAGGTTAAAGAGCTTTGAACTTTAGTAATTTAGAATAGGGTAGGGCATTTTTTTATTTTGGGGGGCTTTGTTATTTTATTAGGGGGCTTAGAGTAGGTGTAATTAGTTTAAAATTGTTGTAATATTTTTCTTATTTTTGTAAATATTTTTTTATTTTTTGTAACTTAGTTCTTTTTTATTTTTTGTACTTTAGCTAGTTTTTTTAATTGTATTTATTTGTAGGAATTGTATTTAATTAATTTATTGATAGTGTAGTGTTAGGTTAATTGTAGGTAATTGTAGGTAGTTTATTTAATTAATATATTGATAGTGTAGTGTTAGGTTTAATTGTAACTTAGGTTAGTATTTATTTTACAGGTAATTTTGTAATTATTTTAACTATTTTAGCTATTAAATAGTTCTTAACTATTTAATAGCTATTGTACCTGGTTAAAATAAATACAAAGTTACCTGTAAAATAAATATAAATCCTAAAATAGCTATAATATAATTATAATTTATATTGTAGCTATATTAGGATTTATTTTACAGGTAAGTATTTATCTTTAAATAGGAATAATTTATTTAATAAGAGTTAATTAATTTCGTTAGATGTAAATTATATTTAACTTAGGGGGGTGTTAGTGTTAGGGTTAGACTTAGCTTTAGGGGTTAATACATTTATTAGAGTAGCGGTGAGCTCCAGTCGGCAGATTAGGGGTTAATAATTGAAGTTAGTTGTCGGCGATGTTAGGGAGGGCAGATTAGGGGTTAATACTATTTATTATAGGGTTAGTGAGGTGGATTAGGGGTTAATAACTTTATTATAGTAGCGCTCAGGTCCGCTCGGCAGATTAGGGGTTAATAAGTGTAGGCAGGTGGAGGCGACGTTGTGGGGGGCAGATTAGGGGTTAATAAATATAATATAGGGGTCGGCTATGTTAGGGAAGCAGATTAGGGGTACATAGGGATAATGTAAGTAGCGGCGGTTTACGGAGCGGCAGATTAGGGGTTAATAATAATATGCAGGGGTCAGCGATAGCGGGCGCGGCAGATTAGGGGTTAATAAGTGTAAGGTTAGGGGTGTTTAGACTCGGGGTACATGTTAGAGTGTTAAGTGCATACGTAGGAAGGGTTACTGCATAGCAAACAATGGGGCTGCGTTAGGAGCTGAACGCGGCTTTTTTGCAGGTGTTTGGTTTTTTTTCAGCTCAAACAGCCCCATTGTTTTCTATGGGGGAATCGTGCACGAGCACGTTTTTGAGGCTGGCCGCTTGCCTAAGCAACTCTGGTATCGAGAGTTGAAGCTGCGTTAAATATGCTCTACGCTCCTTTTTTGGAGCCTAACGCAGCCATTCTGTGGACTCTCAATACCAGAGTTATTTTTATGGTGCGGCCAGAAAAAAGCCGGCGTTAGTTTTTCGGGTCGTTACCGACAAAACTCCAAATCTAGCGGTAAAGAAGCACTCAAGAACGTCCATTGTTAAGAATATCCTGTCAAAGGCTTTCTTAGCATCCATTGAAAGAAATACAGAGGGAATACGATGTGTCATAGCATAATCCATTAAGTTTAACATTTTCGTTGTGTTGTCTGGAGCCTCTCTTTGAGGTGTAAAGCCCACTTTGTCCGTATGAATCAATAAGGGAAGAATTTTATTTAATCTTCTAGCTAAAATCTTTCCATACATTTTAGCGTTGATGTTTAATAAAGAGATTGGGCAAAAATGTGCTGGTATGGTAGGAGGTTTCCCGGGAGAATTACAACATTGGCTTTTAAAACCTTAGCGAAAATTGCAAAAGTCTGATAATATCTAGTGGAAAAACCATCTGGACCCGGGCTCTTCACATGATTAAAAGTTTGGATTGCCCCTAGGATTTCCTGAGGTGCGATGGGGGGGGGGGGGGCTTAAATCATCTACTTGTTCCAGGGTTATTTTAGGTAACTTTTCTAAGTAGGCTAATAAATCAGTCTGTCAGGCAGATGATACATATGGACCATGTAAATTATATAACTCCGTGTAATAAGTATTGAATGAATCGAGAATATTAGTGGCACAAGGTTAGGGGGATGCAATTCATCTATAAATTATTTAATTTTTTTCATTTTCAAAGCCCGGGCTAATAATTTCACTGCCCTATAGCTCTCATAATAAAACATGCTTCTCATCATTGAGGGTCTTTCTAACTCCCATTGAAGGACCATTCAACACAGTAGATTTGCATAATCAACAAATGCAAGATAACAAGACAATGCAATAGCACTTAGTCTGAACTTCAAATGAGTAGTAGATATTTTTTCTGACAATTTTAAAAGTTATGCCTTTTCCCACTCCCCCTGTACCATGTGACAGCCATCAGCTAATCACAAATGCATACACGTACCATGTGACAGCCATCAGCCAGTCACAAATGCATACACACTTATTCTTGCACATGTTCAGTAGGAGCTGGCGACTCAAAAGGTTTAAATATAAAAATACTGAGCACATTTTTTTAATGGAAGTAAATTGGAAAGTTGTTTAAAATGGCATGCTCTATCTGAATAATGAGAGTTTAATTTTGATTGAGTGTCCCTTTAACTCTTCTAATGTCGTACTGTCCAGTGGAGGCCGTTTGTGCAAATAAACGAATTGAGAGAATTTGGAAGTTAAATCTTCCTAAGTTTTGCAGCAAGTTTTTTGTAGATCTGCTTTCAGTTTGTAGATCTGCTTTCAGTTTGTAGATCTGCTTTTCAATCTGGAAAAATATTTATGTGCCTCCCATATTGCAAAGTGATTATTTGTGGAACGTGAGTTAAGTCAAAAATATTCCGTAATTGTTTTTGTAATTTTTATAAGATATCTGTATTGTCTAGTATGGAGTAATCTAATTTACAAATATATGGACCTGGGGGGGTATCGAGCCACAAGATCTGCAACTTGACAGAGAAATGGTCGATCCATGAAGTAGGGGATATAGTGCTATGTAGCACTTTGGAAAAGTCTTTTTTTTTGGTTGATAAATATATAATTTAATCTACTGTATGCTTTATTTGGGTGAGAGAAAAAAGTGTTATCTTTCTTGTCTGGATTGAAAACGTTTATGTACAAGAAATGCAAAGAAATTTGCAAAACAGGAGAAAAGACTGCCAGTCTCTAAAAGGATTACATCAAAACCCAAATTCAAATTTAAAGTGAAGGTCAAGTCTGGCGTTTTGGTTAGCATTTTTCAATATGTTTGCTAAATTCAGTATGATGTTCATTCATCAAATTATATCTAGATACAATGAAAAGTTATATTTTTTACTTGTTGAATCGGCTCCGTTTCGCCTGTATAATCCGCCCGCCATACTGCCGTTATTGATTGACAGTTTTTCTATCCTATCTATTGTTTACCCCCGTGGCGTCCAGCCCCTTTTCTGTTTCGTCATTCAAACCGTCTGCGCATGCGTTTAAAAAACAGCGCGTCATAATCGGAATGCTCGTTCATGTTTCGAGCATGCGTTGTCCGCTCTCGCAATTGTTGAAACATTGAATCAACAGCAACGCTCTCTCGCTCTATTAGAGGGTGCAGAGCGATCTTGCGAGTGACTGACTGACAGACTTCCGTAGCAATGAATGATAGAATTGGGTTTATACATTGCATACAAAGTTACGTGGATGAAACGCATGCGCTATTGAGTTGACGATACGCATGCGCAGTTGAAAAAAAACACGGGTGCACGAGCGCTTGTAAGAAACAAAGCAACGTCATAACAGCACAATAAGGAAGTGTGGTAGGGGCGGAGCTAATCGCGATAACGGAGGTATATTATAAATAGATTTTATTTGAAATGGATTCGTTTTTTATACATATAAAATCAGCGAGTGCAATATTTTTAACTTAAAATTTAACATGGTGTATTGTTAATAGCAAGAATTGACCTTCACTTTAAAGTGACTGTTATAAAAATTGTCTCATAAAAAAAGATCACTTATACTAAATAACTTTATTGGAGACAGCAAAATAGTCCGACTGGACTGGTACACACGCACACACACACACTTTAAAACTAGCTTGAACTCAGTATGTGATTAACACTGTAATTGGATGGTGAATGTACATAAGTCAGAAAAAATATTCTGTTATTTTTACCATTAAGTGGCAATATTAAGTAACTCTATTATAAGGTATTGCCTTTGGTTTAAATAGCAGATTGATTATTTGGAAATTAATAGTAAATTAAAGTAAAAGTCAAGATTAAACTTTTATGATTCAGATAGGGTGTGTCATTTTAAGCAAGTTTCAAATGTACTTCTATAGCAAATTTGCTTTATTCTGTTGATATTCTTTGTTGAAGAGTAAACCTATCCAGGCTCGTAGGAGCACAGGAGCGTGTACGTGTTTTTAGCACTCTATGGCAGCAGTGTTTGCATTGCAACATTGTTTCTCGCAGTGTAATACATTATTGCTAACACTGCAGACTTAGGGCAAGATTAGGTGTGGAGTACAAACGTTTACACGCGAGTGATGAGGGGTTTATCGCTGGTGTTTGATCTCATCCTGTTTACTGCTGGTATTATGAGTTAAATGTAAAGGTGATCGCTTGAGCGCAATCACAATTTATGTTACAATGATTACCGAGTCTTCAGAACTCTGGTTAACTGTTTGAGAAAAAAAAGTTGCACAAAACAATATTGCACACAAAAGTTATAAAGGATCAAAGATATGAGATCTCAGGTGTTAAAAAAAGAAAGGCAGGCAAAGGGCTTTAACATAGACATACATAAATATACATCTTTAAAAATGTAATGTATATATATATATATATATATATATATACATACAGTATCTCACAAAAGTCAGTACACCCCTCACATTTTTGTAAATATTTTATTATATCTTTTCATGTGATAACACTGAAGAAATGATACTTTGCTACAATGTAAAGTAGTGAGTGTACAGCCTGTATAACAGTATACATTTGCTGTCCCCTCAAAATAACTCAACACACAGCCATTAATGTCTAAACCGTTGGCAACAAAAGTGAGTACACCCCTAAGTAGAAAGGCTAGGCTATAAGAAGATTGCCAAGACCCTGAAACTGAGCTGCAGCATGGTGGGTAAGACCATACAGCAGTTTCACAGGACAGGTTCCAATCAGAACAGGCCTTGCCATGGTCAACCAAAGAAGTTGAGTGCACGTGCTCAGCGTCATAGCCAACGGTTGTCTTTAGGAAATAGACATATAAGTGCTGCCAGCATTGCTGCAGAGGTTGAAGGGGTGGGGGGTCAGCCTGTCAGTGCTCAGACCATATGTTGCACACTGCATCAAATTGGTCTGCAAGGCTGTCGTCCCAGAAGGAAGCCTCTTCTAAAGATGATGCACAAGAAAGCCAGCAAACAGTTTGCTGAAGACAAGCCTAAGGACATGGATTACTGGAAACATGTCCTGGGGTCCGATGAGACCAAGATAAACTTATTTGGTTCAGATGGTGTCAAGCGTGTGTGGCGGCAACCAGACGAGGAGTACAAAGACAAGTGTGTCTTGCCTACAGTCAAGCATGGTGGTGGGAGCGTCATGGTCTGGGTCTGTATGAGTGCTGCCGGCACTGGGGAGCTACAGTTCATTGAGGGAAGCATGAATGCCAACATGTACTGTGACATACTAAAGCAGAGCATGATCCCCTCCCTTCAGAGACTGGGCCGCAGGGCAGTATTCCAACATGATAACGACCCCAAACACACCTCCAAGACCACCACTGCCTTGCTAAAGAAGCTGAGGGTAAAGGTGATGGACTGGCCAAGCATGTCTCCAGACCTAAACCCAAGTGAGCATCTGTAGGACATCCTCAAATTGAAGGTGGGGGAGCGCAAGGTCTCTAACATCCACCAGCTCTGTGACGTTGTCATGGAGGAGTGGAAGAGGACTCCAGTGGCAACCTGTGAAGCTCTGGTGAACTCCATGCCCAAGAGGGTTAAGGCAGTGCTGGGAAATAATGGTGGCCACACAAAATATTGACAAAAGTCCAGAAAGCAGAAACCAGATAGAGCTGGGTGTTATTATACTGATGCAGATACCACTGATTATATAACCAGCCCTCCTCTGGCTATTCCCATGTGCCACTGTCACTACTGTGTCATTATATAGCGCTGGGTGTTATTATACTGATGCAGATAGCACTGATCCTATAACCAGCCCTCATCTAGCTATACCCATGAGCCAGTGTCATTACTGTGTCATTATATAGTGCTGGGTGTTATTATACTGATGCAGATACCACTGATCCTATAACCAGCCCTCCTCTGGCTATACCCATGTGCCAGTGTTACTACTGTGTCATTATATAGTGCTTGGTGTTATTATACTGATGCAGATACCACTGATTCTATAACCAGCCCTCCTCTGGCTATACCAATGTACCAATGTCACTACTGTGTCATTATATAGTGCTTGGTGTTATTATACTGATGCAGATACCACTGATTCTATAACCAGCCCACCTCTGGCTATACCCATGAGCCAGGGTCACTACTGTGTCATTATATAGCGCTGGGTGTTATTATACTGATGCAGATAGCACTGATCCTATAACCAGCCCTCGTCTGGCTATACCCATGAGCCAGTGTCACTACTGTGTCATTATATAGTGCTGGGTGTTATTATACTGATGCAGATACCACTGATCCTATAACCAGCCCTCCTCTGGCTATTCCCATGCACCAGTGTCATTATATAGCGCTGGGTGTTACTATACTGATGCAGATACCCCTGACCCTATAACCAGCCCTCCTCTGGCTATACCCATGTGCCAGTGTCACTACTGTGTCATTATATAGTGCTGGGTGTTATTATACTGATGCAGATACCACCGACCCTATAACCAGCCCTCCTCTGTCTATACCCATGTGTCAGTGTCACTACTGTGTCATTATATAGCGACGGGTGTCATTATACTGATGCAGATACCACTGACTCTATAACCAGCCCTCCTCTGGCTATACCCATGTGCCAGTGTCACTACTGTGTCATTATATAGCGCTGGGTGTTATTATACTGATGCAGATACCACTGACTCTATAACCAGTCCTTGTCTGGCTATACGCATGTGCCAGGGTTACTACTGTATCTTTGTATAGTGCTGAATGTTATTATACTGATGCAGATACCACTGACCCTATAACCAGCCCTCCTCTGGCTATACCCATGTGCCAGTGTCACTTCTGTGTCATTATATAGTGCTGGGTGTTATTATACTGATGCAGATACCACGGACCCTATAACCAGCCCTCCTCTGGATATACCCATGTGCCAGTGTCACTACTGTGTCATTATATAGTGCTGGGTGTTATTATACTGATGCAGATACTGCTGACCCTATAACCAGCCCTGCTCTGGCTATACGCATGTGCCAGTGTCACTACTGTGTCTTTGTTTAGAGCTGGGTGTTATTATACAGATGCAGATACAAATCCAGTATTTCACTCAGGCTTTATTTATTCCATAACTTATCACCCAATATTGCTAGCAGTCTCTTGACAAGCCACTAACTTTATTCACACTACATATTTGTTTTTTATTCTTATTATTTAATCAGAAAGAAAAGATATACTAAGGTTGTGGCGGACACTGCAAGGACTAGTCACGGACACCAGTGTCCGTGTACGGACACCTTGCCTATCCCTGCCCTGCAGCAAGCACATCACCTAGAACACTGGTGCTGAATTATTCTGCTTTTTTTTTTCCAACGCAAAATATTGACACTTTGAGCCTAATTTGGACATCTCACTTTTGTTGCCAACGGTTTAGACATAAATGGCTGTGTGTTGAGTTATTTTGAGAGGACAGCAAATTTACACTGTTATACAGCCTGTACACTCACTACTTTACATTGTAGCAAAGGGTAATTTCTTCAGTGTTATCACATGAAAAGATATAATAAAATATTTACAAAAATGTGAGGGGTGTACTCACTTTTGTGAGATACTGTATGTATATATATATATATATATATATATATATATATATATATATATAGAAACATAGAAACATAGATATTGACGGCAGATAAGAGCCATAGGCCCAGCAAGTCTGCCCGACCTTACCTAACAGTATAAACTTATCTAGTTCGTAGGATAGCCCTATGCTTGTCCCATGCATTTTTAAAGTCCCCCACAGTGTTTGTTGCTACTACCTCTTGAGGAAGTTTATTCCATAAATCAATCACTCTTTCTGTAAAGAAGTGCTTCCTCAAATTACTTCTGAATCTACTACCCTTTAGCTTGAGCTCATGACCCCTTGTTCTTGAATTTTCCATTTTATGTAAAATACCCACAGCCTCAGTTTTACTAAACCCTTTAATGTACTTGAAAGTTGCTATCATATCACCTCTTTCCCTTCTCTCCTCTAAGCTATACATATTTAGGTCATTGAGCCTATCCTGGTAAGTTTTATTTTTTAGACCATGTACCATTTTGGTAGCCCTCCTTTGCACAGATTCAAGTTTGTTAATATCCTTCTGAAGATATGGCCTCCAGAACTGCACACAATACTCAAGATGAGGCCTAACTAATGATCTATAAAGTGGCATAAGAACCTTACTATTTCTGCTGCAAATACCTCTACCAATACATCCAAGCATTCTGCTAGCCTCACTCGCTGCATTACTATATATACAGTATGTTTTGTATATGTGTATAAATGTATTTATGTATTGATATGTGTATACTTGTATTTACAGACATATTTACACATATAAACATATGTACAAATATAAAAGACATATATAGAAGTGCATTGGAGCCCTTTGCAGTTAAGTAGATGAAAACATGTAAAAGCATATTTATACAATGTTCATTTTTAATAAAGTGTTATACTGTATATTTATTGTAAATATTTCACATCCCAATGTTCTGCACATAGCAAAATATGTTCTAAGTATTTCTAAAAAGATATTTATATATATATATATATATATATATATATATATATATATATCTTTGTTTTCATTATCTGTCTGAGGAAGGGGCTAACTACCCCGAAACGTAACAGTTCAATTAAAGAAGTTCGTGTTTTCACAGCGGAGAGTGCGGGACCTGTTTATTTAATTTATATATGTATATATCTATAATTATCAATATAGATAGGTATAGATATATTGTACCAAAATATCATATATATATATATATAGAAATGTTTATTTCTGAATAAATAGAACATATTCTTCTATGTGCAGAAAATTGGAATCTGAAAAATTCATATTATTATGTCAGGTTAGCGTACATGAGAATATATGATTGGTATTTGCTCTATTGTCTTCTATGGGGAATACGTGAACGTGCACATGATATTCTAAGTTCAGCTTTTTGTGCTCGTCAGTTTAGTGTGTGAGCCAAAACACTTTCAACTCATAGTACAAGCATAACCCCGACATGCGCAAAAAGCTGAACTTCTAGCGCAGTTGACACTCGAGCAGGAGATTTAATTAGCACTCTACTTTAATCTGGCCCATAGAGTGCTAAAGACAAATGCACACTCCTGAGCTGCTATGAGCCTAGCTAGGTTTACTCTTCAACAGTATATCAAGAGAACAAAGCAAATTTGATTAAAGAGGTAAATTGGAAAGTTGTTAAAAATTACACGCTCTGAGGCCTGAAAGTTTTACCTAGACTTTACTGTCCCTTTAATAGAAAAAGATGCATTTGATAAAATATGTAAATTGGAATATTTTTAATTGTATGATCTATCTGAATCATAAAAGTTTGCACATCCCTTTAATCCTCTTTAGAAAAAAACAATATTTATAAAATATTGCGTTACCTTTCTAGAATAATGTGTTACTATTTTAAACCATATCATATAAGAACAGTAGACATTTCACAGCTTTCTTCCCCGAACCTAAATATTAGACACTAAAATATCAAATAGCAAATTATAACTCACATCAATGTAAAAGAATGAAACAAACTCCAATTCCTATTCAAATAAAAAGTTTAATATTTTTTTACAATCTCTTAACAAAACAAAAAAACATAAAATTTTAATTCTTAAAAAATAAATTAAGATTTACAAGGAAACCAAATAGATATAAAACAGCGGGAATAGAAAGGATTTATGAAAATAGAGTCAAATAGCCCTGATAATTTTTTCCTTTGGATACAACATAGCACAAATTATTTTCAATACTGATTTGAAGTGGGGAGGGAGGTTCAAATCTGTTATATTAAAAAAATAAATTCCTATATTATATAAAATCTTAATAAACACATAACTGTCCATGGATATCAGTTGCTCATTTGTGCACATGGTAAATTCCAACTAGCCTTGTGATCCAGCATCAAATTCCCCTTCTGATAATCTGAACTGTATTGAGATTGCTTGTCTCAGCTTGGTGGAGCTTATTGGTAGATTTATAGACGATGTAACTGATGAACCAATACAATTTACTGTTCTAGTAGACCCCTTAAAATGGACATTGCTGTATCCTCAACGGCCGCTTTAGTTAAAGGTAAATGTAACACCGAACGTCTTAATCATACATTTACAAAAAGGCACTAAACATAAAAAAAAGTATTGCATTAACCTGCCTCTATTCTTTACAATTTGCATTGAATATATTTTGTGCACATTCAATACTTCTGTACAGTTATCGATTGGCCCCACTAAATGTTATTAGAAATATTGATTCTGCATATTTAAATGGACATTGTACTAAAAAAAAACCCCCATCAATTTATGTAGCATTTAATCAGGTTGATTTTTTTAAATTAAGTAAAAGCTGTTTAAATTGAATCTGAAACGTATACATCAGTATCAGTTGTGTATATCATGCTAATTCTCATTGGTTGATAGAAACTCCTTTCTAATGTTCAATTCTCTATCGGCCAATGAGCATCAGTAGTAAGAATCTTAAAGCCAATGAGCATTAATTGAAAGTACATGACTAATATTGCTGTATTAGATTCTATTTGAATTTTAACAGCTTTCATTTCACATATTTTCGGACACTATATTTCCAACATGTTTAAAGGGACATTAAACACTTTGAGATGGTAATATAAAATGATAAATTGTATATAATAAAACAACTCTGCAATATACTTTCATTATTTATTTTGTCCTATTTGCCTGTAATTCCATTCTGAAATTGTGAGCTTTCCAGATCCTGTTAGAAATGGAAGTGCAGAACACTGTTAAATCCAGCACAACCATTGGCTGCACACTCTAGTGACCTATTTATAACTGACCCTAATTGGCCACAGCAGAGAAGGTAACACAAGTTACAACATGGCAGCTCCCAGTGTTTTATAGACACTAAAACTTTACACTTTTTTGTCACTTTTTAAACAACTGATGAAACTTTAAAAAATACATCTACATGTTAGTCATGGACTAATCTTTTCTTTGAATGATTATTCAATCTAGCATGTATTTAGTGTTTAATGTCCCTTTAATGACTTTCTTTTATATAGGTGATAGATTTTGAGTATAGTGTCATTTTAAAGGTGAAAGTATTTGCAATATGTAGTTCCATGTTACTCCTTCTATAATTTGTAGACCATCAATTTTTATCACGGTTTTCAATAAAAATGCGGATTAGAACTGTGCATTCTAATTGCTTGGGGATTTAAAAATGAAGCCTTCCTGTGCTTTCTGTTACATATTTGAATGTCTTTTTTTGATAAAGAGTTATATACACTTTCAGACATAATATACTGCACAGTAAACTTTTAAACAAGGGTTTGTGGCATAAATATATGCTGATACAGTGAACACATTGAAATGTCACAGAAAACAAACGAGTAAATGTCCAACTAGTCATATAAGCAAATATAACTTTAAATATAGCCTTTTAAATGTAACAGCAAATGACCTCAGATATGAATAAACAATGTTGTACAGTGCAGTGTATCGTATTTACATTTTCCTCTTAACGGTGCATAGGGTGCATTTCTGTATACTACCACTAGGTTGTGCTACTTTACTTAGATTACTCTGCACACAATAGTGCTTGCTATAAGCATCAGATGATTTCTGGTTAGGATGGATGTGATGTGTCTATAAGTGGGCTAATGCATTACTTAATTAGGGTACAACACAGATAATGCATCAAATACTTTGTGTGAAAGAGATAACCCATTCATTTCTAGGACATTCATTCTAATATACATTGACCTGAGTTTAACACTGTTCTCTACTTAGAGCAATAGCAATATTACATAATTTACTACATAAAAAGGCAATGTGTATATATATATATATATATATAATATATATATTCACATAATTAAGTTAGAATTAAACTGACACCCCAATACAAGATATCTTTCATATTTTGGGTTAATATACCCTCCTATTTATATAGGGGCAAACCGCTATCTCATATGTGATCGCTTGAGGTGCAAGGTCATTTGAGTTTCTCGCTAGTGCTGTTTCTCGCTTATAAAACTAAATATTGTGTATTAGGATGGTCAGTCTCATTTCAGTTTTAGTGACTGGATATATGTGTGCATGTAAAGATTTATATGTAAATATATGTAAATACATAATAAAACTGGTTAAAATAACGTCAACCTTGTTGAGTTCTTAATCTGATGGAATCGATAACCTTGTAGATATCGAACCTACATTTTTTTGCTAAAAATTAAATGCACTGACATTATCAGAAAATGTATAATCTTTTTTATTTTTAAACATAATCTATAAAATGTTTATAGAGTGTTTAAATAAATATTCTGATGCAATAATTACAAGTTGAAATGTGTTAAAGGGGAATGGAATCCAACATTTTTCTTTCACGATTCAGACTGAGCATACTATTTTAAACAACGTTATAATTACTTCTATTGTTAAATGTACCTTATTCTCTTTCTATCCTTTGATGAAGGCGAAGCAATGCACTAGCTAGCTGAACACATCAGATTAGCCAATGACAAAAGGCATATATGTGCAGCCTCCAATCAGCTACTAGCTCTCAGCAGTGCAGTGCTGCTTCTGGCCTACCTAGTTATGCTTTTCAATAAAGGATACAAAAAGAAACAAAGCAAATTAGATAGAAGAAAATTGGGAAGTTGCTTAAAATTAAATGCTTCATATGAATCATCAAAGTTTAATTTTGACTTTACTGTCCCTTCAACAAATTGTCATTTTTTGCATCAGAAAGTCCCTTTAAGTGCAATTTATTATTTAACCAGAGTCTTTTAGGCAAGATACATTTTGAAATGTAGGCCCTTTGCTAGTTTAGTAAGATTGCAACAGCGCAGCCGTTTTTTATGCTGAATAAAATGTAGCTGAACAGTACAAAAGTGTAAATCATGAGTCCAAATAATTATTGATCCCAACAGAACAAACACTTAAAATAAATATATATCCATATGCTTAATAAAATCAATACTACTACACTGACACTGAATGATCTTGTTTCTGTGTCTTCTAGTAAAAAGATTATTAATCCCTGACGTAGTAAAATGTGAAGAACTTTCTCAATTTTGTATCAATCCTTGAAAACTACAAGTAAATCTCTCTAAAGGGAGCTTGCTGTATTTTTGGATGTTAAGGAGTTACAAGCACAGTACAATATGGCACTGCATAACGCGTTTTGTTACATTTACACTTTGTGCATCATAATTTTAATTTGTGGTAGACTTTTAGATTTTGTCCATTAAGTTTTATTACATTTAACGATTTGCACTTAAATAATGTGCAAATTCAGATTTTGTATACAGCAGTTTATTTACAATTGTGATTTTACAAATTATGATTGTGCTATCAATCCGTTTGTTAGGATGCAGGTTCCTCCCTTTTTCTTAGAGAAATCAGTGAGTCCTGCCCCTGCGGGTCTGCAAGATTATTTCTCTCTAAGCTGTAAAGTTTTTTGAGAGTCATGCCCTTTGTTTTTTTCTGAAATCCTAAATGAATTAATTACAGCCATACAGATCTGAATACATCACCAAAGTAAAACACTATGATGAAAAAAACAAACACATTTTATTCATCACATATCTAAAATTTTTGGTCCCCAGAAATGTTATATTGGGAAGTCAATTTAAAACCACCAATGTATTTCTGGTTAACCTTTTATGTGTCAAATACACTGCTATGCAGTGCTTTTATGTAGCTAATGGGTTTGCGTCATATTGCGAAATAAACTTGGTTATTTCCATTGGAAATCTTTTCATCCTGGAGTTCTTTGGTGAGGTTTACTAAACACAATCCCTGTGAAACAATACAGGTAAATGTCATGATTTGATCTGTTGCACATATATATATTTATCACAGTTGCAGTGGAACAGTAAGGCATTTATATGCTCTGTTATGTAGCACCATAATGGATTCGGAAAAGCAGTCTTTCCCCTGTGGCCATTAGACCAATGTTAAAAGGAAATATCCATTTGTGTCTTAGGCCTCTCCGCTGAAGGAAGGACGTGCAACATGACGAAGCGTTATACGTCCAGCCAACATCAAAGAGATTAATAAATATGATCTCTTCTGAGTATAATATTATATATAGAATCTGGTGAGGCAGAAGGAAAAGGTACTGGAGAAACATGTCCGAAATTGTTATCTGCTTTCAGATGCTCGGGAGCGTGCCAGAGAGAGAGTGCACGATGAACAACAGGCCTGTTTGTAGTAGGTGTAGACACAAAGGCGAGCTTGTACAACAACTGCACAGTTGTGATATCTGTCCCTGCAGTTTTCATCTGAATGATAAAAAAAGAGAAAATAGTTAATTGAAACATGAAAAAACAGATTTTCCCATTTTATGAAGAGATGGGCTCCTAGTATATAGACTATAAGGGCCGATTCCCATATCTTTTTTTTTCTTAAAAAGGGACATTAAACAATTTGAGATCCTTAAATAAAATGATAACATTGTATATATATATAAATTTTGTCCCCTTTTCCTGTAATTCCATTCTGAAATTGTGAACTTTTGAGTTCCTGTTTTTCTCCACACAGCTAGTAGCTGCACACTCAGGTGACCTATTTATAACTGTCGCTAATTGGCCACAGCAGAGAAGATAACCTAAGTTACAACATGGCAGCTCCCATTGTTTTATAGACACTAACACTTTACATTTATGTTGTCAATATTTAAACCGCTAATGAAACTTTTAAAACTTTATCTACATGTCATTCTCAGACTAATATTTTCTTTGATCTTCTATCTAGCATTTATTTAGTGTTTAATGTCTCTTTAATTATATGAATGAATACGCAGCTTAATGTTGACTTGAATGTTGATTGACAAGAAATTTCTGGTGCTACGAAACTTTCTTTTTTATCTAAATTTACTAAAATAAAAAGGTAAAGAAGTATTAAAAGGGCATTAATGCTAATTTTGTATATGTATAGTGTATATCAGCAGGTACAGATACATGAAAGTCAAAAGAAAACGTTTTCATGAGTGAACAACCTTAAAAAAAAATTCTTCTATTACCAGATTTCACCCTTTTTTTTGTTATGACGCATACTGAGGTAGGCTAAGGAGAGTGCATGTGTCTCGAGCACTATATTTATAACATGGTTACAAACACGGCTGTCATATAGTATTCAAGACAACTGCATGCTCCTGAGCATACTTAGGTATTCTCTTATGGAAAGAAGCTGCAGGAGCCCTAGATAGGGGGGTACATTTGATAATAGAAGTCATGAAAGTTTCATTTTGACTTTTATGTCCCATGAAGCACTGGACTGCAAAAAACATTGCTTTAACTAAAAGTGTATTGTTTTGCAGTCCAGATACATTCCCCCTTGAAAGACTACTTTAGTATGTTTATCTTATCTCCTTTGCTATTGTCATTAGGGAGGTAAATAAGTAAGTTCCTGCACTAATCCTGCAATTACTGGTAGCGTGTTGCAGGTTCAGTACATGAAGTCTTCAGGATCCCCTTCAGCCTTTTTGGGTAGTGTAAAAAAAAAAAAATACAATTTCAGCGTTCCCATTAAGGAAAATTTGCAAAATAAACCACTAAAGTTTATAGATTCATTAATTTTATGGTAAATTACATTTCAAGTACAATGTTCCTTTATTCAGCGACAAATCCACCACCAGGTTAACAGCAAGCAATACCTTTCAAGTCTGAATTTACAAATGAAAGTTCCTTTCCCGTCACCTACTGATGTGATTGCCTGCATGCACATAATACATTAGACAGCTGTAGCTGGCATTTGTTTAACTGAATAGCATTCATTGTTGGTTATTAACCTCTTTGCTGCTGGAGAGGCCTGCAATGCAATGAAGGTCAAGGCCCAGTGGTATCCTTGCTCTCCTCACCTAGTGCACTGGAGCAAGGTTGTGTGTTGCACACTCTCTTCTCATCCGGTTTGGAGTCCAGGTCACACAGTTGACTGATGCTCTTGTCAGAAGCCATACACCTCACTTCTCTCATCTGAACACCACCGAGACAAGACTTTGAGCACTGTGGGTAACATGAGTCAAGAAGGTCAGTTCATAGATAGGGTATGAAAAGGGTTCTGAAGACTATCTTTATGGATGTGATGGTAGATTTTGTTAAACCAGTAAATAAACCATGTGTTGTTGATACTGGCATTTATCTGATGACCCTGGGGACAAAGATGTGAAGTGTGGTATATCTGTAAATGACAATACCCTATTTCTCATATCCATCCAGATCAGGGCTGTCTAGCTGGTGACCTACATACTGTCTAAAGCCCACCATTATAGCTGTCAGACCACATACTACATTAATTTCTGTTCTTTACTTTACTTTTGATTGAAAAGTTGCACAGGTTCACAAACAGTATTTGTTGACTTTAGTTTTGTACAGGCATGTGCAGACTAGTGCTGTTCTGTGATATGGGCTAATGCTGACAGTATAAATTCAGGAGTGCACATATTACAGAGCTCTGACTCGTGTAGCTAGAGATTTACCACAACCATTTTTGTTATTTTCATCATAATAACACTATAATTGCACTAAAGCTAATTCTTCTTTTTAACCCTTTTGTTGCTAAGCCTTTATTCACCCCAGTGCTGATCCAATTTTGAGCTTTTTAGCTACTTACATTTAAACTTTTATTGTAGTCAAATTACAGTGAGTGACCCTCACAAATTATACATTTATTTTTTTCAGCAGGCCCAGTAGATTAACAATATGCCCTTATTATATTTATAATTCATGGCATGTGAGAAAGCTGTGGTCAAAACTGTAAAAAATATATATAATGTTTGGGTAGATTTTAGTAAATAATATTGAAATTAGCCCAGTGAGCACTGCTGTTACTGTGATCACCTTACAAAATTGTTTTCTAGAGTAGCCACATGTGAAATAGGGGCCCATATGGGCTTTTGGGGGTTATAATGTAGATCATAGAGGCCCCATTGTACAGTACAGAAATAAAAGCATTTTTTTTTTTTCTTGTAAAGTGTTCACGGATCTCTGGCCTATAGTGTGGGGGGTTGCCGAAAACAATGTTTGATCGGCAATCCCACTGCAGGACGAGAAGTACGTGTTCCTGATGTGTCTCTAGAGGGAGGAGAGAAGCACGTGTTCCTGATGTGTCTCTAGCCGGAGAAGAATAGTACGTATCTCTGATGTGTCTCTAGAGGGAGGACAATAGTACGTGTTCCTGATGTGTCTCTAGAGGCAGGTGAGTAGTACATGTTCCTGATGTGTCTCTAGAGGGAGGAGAGTAGTACGTGTTCCTGATGTGTCTCTAGAGGGAGGAGAGAAGCACGTGTTCCTGATGTGTCTCTAGCCGGAGAAGAATAGTACGTATCTCTGATGTGTCTCTAGAGGGAGGACAATAGTACGTGTTCCTGATGTATCTCTAGCTGGAGATGAATAGTATGTATCTCTGATGTGTCTCTAGAGGGAGGACAATAGTACGTGTTCCTGATGTGTCTCTAGAGGCAGGTGAGTAGTACATGTTCCTGATGTGTCTCTAGAGGGAGGAGAGTAGTACGTGTTCCTGATGTGTCTCTAGAGGCAGGTGAGTAGTACATGTTCCTGATGTGTCTCTAGAGGGAGGAGAGAAGCACGTGTTCCTGATGTGTCTCTAGCCGGAGAAGAATAGTACGTATCTCTGATGTGTCTCTAGAGGGAGGACAATAGTACGTGTTCCTGATGTGTCTCTAGAGGCAGATGAGTAGTACATGTTCCTGATGTGTCTCTAGCCGGAGAAGAATAGTACGTATCTCTGATGTGTCTCTAGAGGGAGGACAATAGTACGTGTTCCTGATGTGTCTCTAGAGGCAGGTGAGTAGTACATGTTCCTGATGTGTCTCTAGAGGGAGGAGAGTAGTGTGTGTTTCTAATGTGTCTATAGCCGGAGGAGAATAGTATGTATCTCTGATGTGTCTCCAGAGGGAGGACAATAGTACGTGTTCCTGATGTGTCTCTAGAGGGAAAAAAGTATGTGTTCCTGATGTGTCTCTAGAGGCAGGCGAGTAGTACGTGTTCCTGATGTGTCTCTAGAGGGAGAATAGTATGTGTTCCTGATGTGTCTCTAGAGGCAGGTGAGTAGTACATGTTCCTGATGTGTCTCTATAGGGAGGAGAGAAGCACGTTTTCCTGATGTGTCTCTAGCTGGAGATGAATAGTATGTATCTCTGATGTGTCTCTAGAGGGAGGACAATAGTACGTGTTCCTGATGTGTCTCTAGAAGCAGGTGAGTAGTACATGTTCCTGATGTGTCTCTAGAGGGAGGAGAGTAGTATGTGTTCCTGATGTGTCTCTAGCCGGAGGAGAATAGTATGTATCTCTGATGTGTCTCCATAGGGAGGACAATAGTACATGTTCCTGATGTGTCTCTAGAGGCAGGTGAGTAGTACATGTTCCTGATGTGTCTCTAGAGGGAGGAGAATAGTATGTGTTCCTGATGTGTCTCTAGAGGGAGGAGAGTAGTACGTGTTCCTGATGTGTCTCTAGACGGAGGAGAATAGTATGTGTTCCTAATGTGTCTCTAGAGGGAAGACAATAGTACGTGTTCCTGATGTTGTCTCTAGAGACAGGTGAGTAGTACATGTTCCTGATGTGTCTCTAGAGGGAGAAAAGTATGTGCTCCTGATGTGTTTCTAGAGGCAGGCGAGTAGTACATGTTCCTGATGAGTCTCTAGAGGAAGGTGAGTAGTACATGTTCCTGATGTGTCTCTAGAGGGAGAATAGTATGTGTTCCTGATGTGTCTCTAGAGGCAGGCGAGTAGTACGTGTTCCTGATGTGTCTCTAGAGGGAGAAAAATATGTGTTCCTGATGTGTCTCTAGAGACAGGTGAGTAGTACATGTTCCTGATGTGTCTCTAGAGGGAGAAAAGTATGTGCTCCTGATGTGTTTCTAGAGGCAGGCGAGTAGTACATGTTCCTGATGAGTCTCTAGAGGAAGGTGAGTAGTACATGTTCCTGATGTGTCTCTAGAGGGAGAATAGTATGTGTTCCTGATGTGTCTCTAGAGACAGGTGAGTAGTACATGTTCCTGATGTGTCTCTAGAGGGAGAAAAGTATGTGTTCCTGATGTGTCTCTAGAGGCAGGCGAGTAGTACATGTTCCTGATGTGTCTCTAGAGACAGGTGAGTAGTACATGTTCCTGATGTGTCTCTAGAGGGAGAATAGTATGTGTTCCTGATGTGTCTCTTGAGGCAGGCGAGTAGTACGTGTTCCTGATGTGTCTCTAGAGGGAGGTGAGTAGTAAATGTTCCTTATGTGTCTCTAGAGGGAGGAGAATAGTATGTGCTCCTGATGTGGCTCTAGATTGAGGACAATAGTACGTGTTCCTGATGTGTCTCTAGAGTGAGGAGAATAGTACTTATTCATGATGTGTCTCTAGAGGGAGGAGAGTAGTATGTGTTCCTGATGTGGCTCTAGAGGGGGGAGAGTAGTACGTGCTCCTGATGTGTCTCTAGACGGTAGTATGTGTTCCTGATGTGGCTCTAGAGGGGGGAGAGTAGTACGTGCTCCTGATGTGTCTCTAGAGGGAGGAGAATAGTGCGTGTTCCTGATGTGTCTCTAGAAGGAGGAGAATAGTATGTGTTCCTGATGTGTCTCTAGAGGGAGGAGAATAGTACGTGTTCCTGATGTGTCTCTAGAGGGAGGAGAATAGTATGTGTTTCTGATGTGGCTCTAGAGGGAGGAGAATAGTGGGTGTTCCTGATGTGTCTCTAGAGGGAGGAGAATAGTATGTGTTCCTGATGTGTCTCTAGAGGGAGGAGAATAGTACGTGTTCCTGATGTGTCTCTAGAGGGAGGAGAATAGTATGTGTTCCTGATGTGTCTCTAGAGGGAGGAGAATAGTGCGTGTTCCTGATGTGTCTCTAGAGGGAGGAGAATAGTACGTGTTCCTGATGTGTCTCTAGAGGGAGGAGAATAGTACGTGTTCCTGATGTGTCTCTAGAGGGAGGAGAATAGTATGTGTTCCTGATGTGTCTCTACAGGGAGGACAGTGATGTGTGTTCCTGATGTTTATCTAAAGGGAGGAGAGTAGTAAGTGCTCCTGATGTGTATTTAGAGGGACTCGGGAGGTGAGAGATATGTGTTATTGGTGCCTTTCAAGATGGAGCTGAGAAGTTGTCCTCACGGCACATCTTTATTAGGAAGGGAAAATTACGTGTCCCAGTTACCCCATTTATTATTCATGAGATGATGATAAGAGGTGTGTGCAATGAATATCTATATATAAAGCTCAGATTAACTGCCCATAAAAGAGATACAAGAATCTTCTAATGCGTTGGCTTTGTGCTCTTGTCTTACTGTAGACTATTACATTATTGTACTAGTTGTTATTATTAACCATCTATGGTGCTTTGATTTTATGTTCTTGTCTTACTGTAGACTATAATATAATTGTACTAATTGTTGTTATTAACCATCGCTGGTGCTTTGTGCTCTTGTCTTACTGTAGACTATAATATTATTGTACTACTTATTATTATTATTATTATTAACCATCTTTGGTGAAACTCACAGCACTCCATGGTGTGGTGAACCAACGAGCACCACATGGCCCCGCATTGCATGTCTGTAGAGAAGGTGGCTTCTCAAGATGGGAGCACTCTGATTGGTCGGTCACATTAAAATCTGCTCCCAGCTTGCTCACACAGATCACATCACGTCTCTGAGATCCTTCTTCACAGTCTGCTGAGCACTATAAAACATAAGTTGTGAGGATGTTGTAACTCACACGATTTTAAAAGGGACAGTAAATTCTGTTGTGCTGCTATAGAATAATATATCAGCCAAGTAAATAAATTAACATAATTTTTACTTCAATTATTTTTCAAAAGCCAAACTCCACCCTTTGCCTTATTTGGAGGAGCTAATATTGGCTTTAGTTCACTGACAACAAGGATAGCCATTGTCATATTAAGTGCATTATTTTGCAAGTATCTGATAAAGCCAATCAGTTACAGCTATGTAGCAGGGTTCGCCATGATAAGTCAACAGGGTACATTTCAGATTCTGAGAATTAAGAAATTGCTCAATTTTTCAGAGTTAAATTACATAAAAAGGAGCAAAATAAACAATAAAGATATATTACAAAGTTCATTACACATCACTAAAATGTTATATTAAAATCTTAAGGTGTTTACTGTCCTTTACACTTTTTGGCACTTGAGTTTTACGTAAACTATATAACATTAGATATGGAAATGCATAATTTACATTAAATTGGTTTAAATAAATATATAATTGTTCTGTTATAGTCTCCTTTACAAAGGTTTCAGACTTTGAACATTTAATTCTAGAATAGTTTTGATTTCCAAACACATAACTTTAAGAGCATATAAGCCGCTTACTTCCCAGGTGACAACATGCACACCTGCATTCTCTGTATTATTCATTTCAACTTAATTATCATAGAGACATCATTTGTGAACATCAACAACAATAAACACAGTAAAAGCAAAAGTGTAATAAAGCTAATACTAGGCCAGTATTTGATAAACAAAATCAGCACAAATTTCAATTTGGAATACAATTTCCTATCCTCGTCCAAGCCAGCTGGGAGGCTTAATAATGAATTATTTTTTTCTTTAACTAAAACAGTATTTAACCATATTTTCTCCACTACCCTCTGAATATTATCTCTTGCTATAGGTGCTGCTTACCTCAGACCAAGGCCCCGCGTACCACCCCACGGTGCGCTCGCAAGCACCGCTGTTACACACACGCATGTCAGAGGGCTTAGTACCCATGCAGCTGTTTTGGGATTCATCAGTCGCTGAACTTGAGAGGCAGATAACCGAGCGCCTTTGGATTCCTGTTCCACATTCTGCAGAACACTATATAAAACACAAAACATTTGTGAGTCATTAAAAAAGCACATTGGGAAATCTCAATTAAAGGGATATAGAAATCAAGATGAAATTTTCATGAATGAATTGTAGTGTACAATTTAAAAACACTTTTTAATTTAGCTCTTTTCTATAAGACCATACACGTCTTGATCACTATATTAGTACATGGAACATTATGTTAAACCACCAAAATAAAGAGTGGTACTTCACAATTCCCCTTTAACAAAATGTGTTACTATGACATATGCAATAAATACTCTAGTATCCTTAAAGGTATAGTAAACCCCATTTTTTTCCTTTTATGATTCAGATAGAACATACAATTTTAAACAATTTTCCAATTTAATTCTATTATCAAATTGTCTTCATTCTCTTGTTATCTATTCCTGAAGGGACAGCATTGCACTACTGACAGGAAGATGAAAATATCTATTTAGCCAATCACAAGAGACAAATGTGTGCAGGCACCAATTAGCAGCAGCTCCAACTAGTGTGTGATATGTGCATATTCATTTTTTAACAAGGGATACTAAGAGAACGAAGCACATTTGAAAATAGAAGTGAATTTAAAAGTGTCTTAAAATGACATGCTCTATCTGAATCCTGCAAGTTTAATTTTGACTTTCATATCCCTTTAATAAAAATATACACAACAACTATCCCTAGCACTGACAGACATAGAAAACTTTATTTTAGGTTTAGCTTTTGCTGTTATTTTGAAATAGCTTTAGTACCTATAAAGGTAATTTGCCGTTTTCAGACACTGGATCATCCCTGGAATGGTGAGAACACCCTTCATCCTTTGTCTCCCCAGCCGTGTGTTATTAAACCCCTCAATAAGTGTTCTGTATTTGTGGGTACACTAAATATTCCCTTCTAACCACCCGTGCTGTAACTCTGCTACAAAATGAATATGGCTTAGATCAGGGATCGCCAACCTTTTTGGAATTCAGGGACCACAAAACTCACAATTTTGAATCCCATGGACCACTAACATGATTTTTTTTTAAAAGGTACAAACCTCTAAAATGTATGTGTGTATATATATTTACATATTCTGAGTATTTGTAGCGCTGAATATCTTTCGACATTTCTCTTGTACATAAGTGTATATATATATATATATATATATATATATATATATACACACACACACATACTGTACATAACTAGTATAACCATAGCTAAGTTTATATTATGTATATATTTACACATTTTTAAGAATTATTTTTTGGAATTAAATGAATGACAGAACTGAGAGAATACTTCCAAATGACAGATGAAGGGTGAGTGCCAACTTTTGAGCTGGAAACAGAGGGGCAGAATGTGGGGGAAAAAGAATTATGTTTAAAAGGATCACAAGACTTCCAAGTTACCTTCCCAGCTAGGAATTATTTAAAACTACTTATGATCATGGACAGACATTGGAGTCATAAATTAAGTTATATCAGAAAGCTCTCAATATGGATGTGACCTAACCATGACTGATGCTACTGGCAATTACTATAATACTGGTGGGATATGGCTGATCTGCTGGATGGCAATTACTGGAATTCAGGTGGAATAAAATTATTTGAATGAAAAATAATTCATATTTAATAAAAAAGAATATGGAGGGGAGGAAGATAAACAGTGATATAAGTCCATCTTTTAAGAATTTCTTTTTTTTTATATACTTTAATTCTACTATTTCAAGCCAAGACTATACCAGCCTCTGCTGGCTTTAGAATGGAAGATCTTCCTCTGAGCAGCACGCCGGGCAGGAGTTAAAAATACAATCTAGCGACGTAAGTTGCGAAGTACTACGCAACATGCGTAGGGAGATTGTAATTTAAAAACAAGAGAAAAGACAGATGCGCCACATGGCCCAATATTGTTTGATCCACAGAGATTAAACGATCAGGTTGTGTTAAATTAAACTCACAATCTTGGGAGCACTCCAGTTAGTGCAATGATAGCAGTCTGGGATCTATAACAGTCACCCAGCAGACCGACCTCTTGGGGTGAAGATGGATAATCTGTTGTAAAATACAAAAAGACACAAAGGTGCCTATATGGCCTAGTACAGTCTTATACCAGGGAGCAATAGTATATGTGGTAAGATATATACTCACAAAAGGTGATGCATCTCCATTGATGCTATTCAGACAGGAAGGGATCAATACAGTCACCCAACAGACTATGGCAAGGCTTCCACAGGAGGCAATCAGCAAAGGTCCAGTGGACCAAAAAAGATCCAAATAATACACGGTAGCAAGTGTTTGAGACAAAAAAGTATTAAACTTTACTAACAAAGGTTAAAATCAAGCGACGCGTTTCTCAGCAGCTAGCTGTTTCATCAGGCTTATACAATGTAACTCAAACACTTGCTATATATGAACCACATTTCTATCAATATGATTAGCAACACCTGTGAGAGGGGTGGCTAGAGGCAACTCCCTCAAGGTTGAGCCTATCAGCATTCAGTATATACAAATGACAGACCTAATTCAAAACAAACCTAAATGTTGATTCATCACAGTCAGATCTATCAGTATTCAATCCATTAAAACAACAAGTATAATACAAGATGAACATGGATGTTAATATCTATTTACAATAAAAGTTTACAATTCTCATAATTGCTATCTTATGGATGTACACTATATAGAGGATATTGTTTGATCTCTCCAGTTTTCGCTTAGTGCAATCCGTTCAAAACAGTTTAAACCAGAATCGTTTGTGCAATCTATTTAAAACAGTTTAAACTAAAAATTCTTATTGGGGAAATAGGACCATATGTCTTTCATAACTCTTCAACTTTCTCTCTACTTACTTGATTAAAGTCTATATCTCGATCTCTAGGTTGTCTGAGTAATGATTTGTTTTCATAATGCTGGCGTTCCCTACTGTTTATTGCGCATGTCTGTGATGTCATCCGTCAAACTTTGTGTTCTGTTAATTCTCCAAACATTAAGAAACTATAATGCACCAAAATCGTGTGTAGATATAACTCAACTATGTGATAGACTTTCTAATGGGTCTGATCCAAATCGTAATAACTTTCTGAGAGGAGGTACTAAATTGTACCGATATAGACCGCCGTCCCTAATAAAATACCGGGACTTTAACGGTATAATCGGGTGGTGAGAATAGGCTGTGTGTGGGCATATCGAATCAGCCAATCACAATTATAAACGTCACAGGGGGTATGTCTTAAGTCTAGCGAATAAATTCAAGTATATACAAGAGGCTGGACTGTGATGTAATTGTAAACATACGGCTTGGACCAATTATACTAAAAAAGGTGTCAATGTTAGTTGCGTGGCAATCTAGTTGCCACGCAACTAACATTGACACCTTTTTTAGTATAATCTCTAGATATGAATATCACACTGATAGGTTGAGTCAGTATTATATATATTATAACTTTTATATAATTTCTATGTTTATGATGACACTTTATTTCGGTTGACGTAACCACTTATAGAAAACATTAGCCGATAGACATACCCCCCCATGACGTCCCGACTTATGAATGGCTGAGTTGATGTGTGTACACACAGCCAGCACAATATAATATACCTAGCAGCCATATTGCTATGAAACCTATACATAGCCAGTGTAATACAATATATTTTGCAGTCATATCGTTATGGAGCCATTATTGACACTGGATTCTATGCAAGTTATAGTCACTGATGTCTAATTGACAAGTTGGGCTAACATTTTTTTATTTTTGGTCCAAGCCGTATGTTTACAATTACATCACAGTCCAGCCTCTTGTATATACTTGAATTTATTCGCTAGACTTAAGACATACCCCCTGTGACGTTTATAATTGTGATTGGCTGATTCGATATGCCCACACACAGCCTATTCTCACCACCCAATTATACCGTTAAAGTCCCTGTATTTTATTAGGGACGGCGGTCTATATCGGTACAATTTAGTACCTCCTCTCAGAAAGTTATTACGATTTGGATCAGACCCATTAGAAAGTCTATCACATAGTTGAGTTATATCTACACACGATTTTGGTGCATTATAGTTTCTTAATGTTTGGAGAATTAACAGAACACAAAGTTTGACGGATGACATCACAGACATGCGCAATAAACAGTAGGGAACGCCAGCATTACGTCGCTTGATTTTAACCTTTGTTAGTAAAGTTTAATACTTTTTTGTCTCAAACACTTGCTACCGTGTATTATTTGGATCTTTTTTGGTCCACTGGACCTTTGCTGATTGTCATAGTCTGTTGGGTGACTGTATTGATCCCTTCCTGTCTGAATAGCATCAATGGAGATGCATCACCTTTTGTGAGTATATATCTTACCACATATACTATTGCTCCCTGGTATAAGACTGTAGGCACCTTTGTGTCTTTTTGTATTTTACAACAGATTATCCATCTTCACCCCAAGAGGTCGGTCTGCTGGGTGACTGTTATAGATCCCAGACTGCTACCATTGCACTAACTGGAGTGCTCCCAAGATTGTGAGTTTAATTTAACACAACCTGATCGTTTAATCTCTGTGGATCAAACAATATTGGGCCATGTGGCGCATCTGTCTTTTCTCTTGTTTATAGATTACCCTCTTGGATCCAGGCCGGGTCCTCTACAGATTGCTGCCTAAACATCTTCTCATTTCACCACCTAAAGACTTTATATTATAGTTTCTTATATTATATTGTACCTTTGTCTCAAATATTCGATAACTAGTATATTATGTGATAATATTTTAAAATTTACACATTGCGTATCTTTGGTGTACACTATATATACATCATATAGCCCATTGAGTGCTATTGTTTATTCCACCATTAATATAGCTATCAAATATATCTATCTAATTATCTAGGGCGCCCCCTATCTTATAGATTGTAATTTAACTCATCCGTCAGTTTTCACTGATGTCAAGCCAGACACAGTAGGAAGTTGGGGCGCAATGGGGGTGACACCATCAGAGGAGATTATTTCCTGCTTTATGGTGTCAAGGACCACCAGTATCTTCTCGTGAACCACCAGTGGTTGGTGACCGCTGGCTTAGAACACAACAGCATGGGGATAGGAACAGAAAAAGCCAAACCTCAGTATGAGCAAGAAGGAGTAAACATTACATTAAAAGAACATGAAACCCAAAGCTTTTATTTCATAATCAGATAGAGGACATAACTGTAAACAGCTTTCCAATGGATTTCTAATATAAAATGTGCTTTATTCTTTTGGTATCCTTTGTTGAAGGAGCAGTATTGCATTACTAGCTGAACAGATCAGGTAAACCTATGACAAGAGGAATATACTCTATGCGCAACCACCAATCAGATGCTAGCTCCCAGTAGTGCATTGCAGCGCCTGAGCTTACCTAGGTATGTTTTTCAACAAATAATACCAAGGGAATAAAGCAAATTTGATAATAAAAGTAAATTGGAAAGTTGTATAAAATTGCATAATCTACCGTACTCTGAAACACGAAAGAAAAATGTGACATTTCTGTCCCTTTAAAGCACAGGCATACAGAGTGTCACATACTAGTCAGTAGCAAGAGCGCACAGTGATAATGTACAGAAAAATGATCTATCAACATATATATATATATCGATCTATCTATCTATCTACCTACATATCTATCTATCTACATTATCTATCTATCTATCTACATATCTATCTATCTATCTATCAATCTATCTATCTTTCTATCTATCTACATTATCTATCTTTCTATCTATCTACATTATCTATCTTTCTATCTATCTACATTATCTATCTATCTACATATCTATCTATCTATCTATCTATCTATCTATCTATCTATCTATCTACATATCTATCGATCTATCTGTATGACCTTCTTCTCATGTATTAATATGTTTTGTGTAGTCTGTTCTGTTTACAGTATTTGTATATATTTTTTTACCAGTGTCACCCAATTTATGTGCCCAGAGCTACGGAATATGGCGGCTCTTTAGAAATCTATTATTGTAGTATTAGTAATAATAATAATAATAAAACAAATACAAAGGTACTTCAGACAGTTATACTACCTCTTCATAAGTAGGATGAATACGCCTAGGTGCATGAGAGGATTTAGAGGTCAATTACAAACATGCACAAGCTAAAAACACACCAACAAACTTTTCCATTATTTTTAAATGATCTTATCTGTATACCAGATACTAATACTGCTCTTAAATGTGGCTTATAAGAGTTACCTTGGAGCTCCAGTCATTGTGGAACCAGCTTCGGACACAAGGGCCCATGTCGCAGACCTCATTTGTTCTAGGGCGCATACGATTGCTGCACTCGACCTCACCCACAATATCACCATGATTGCTGATGCATCTCACATGGCGGGTTCTTTGTCCAAGGCCGCACATGACGGAGCACTGCAAGATCAGAAGAAGGTGGACAGTGATGACTTAAGGTACATACAAAAAGTTTTTTTTTTTGTTTGTTTGTTTTTTTAACAATATTAAAGGGACATGAAACCCATTTTTTTGTTCTTTCTTGATTCAGATAGAGCATACAATTGAAAAAAAAATCCAAATTATGTATATTATGTAATTTGCTTTATTCTCTTGATGTCCTTTGTTGAAAAGCATACCTGGGTAGGCTCAAGAGCAGCATTGCACTAGTGGGAGATAGTTGCTGACTGGTGACTGTACATATATGCCACTTGACATTGGCTCACCTGATGTTTTCAGCTAGCTCCAGTTGTGCATTGCTGCTCTTTCAACCAAGGATATCAAGTTGTTTAAAATTGTATGCGCTATCCGAATCATGAACGATAAATATTGGGTTTCATGTCCCTTTAATCATACATACATTGATGTCATATAGAGCGCAAGACATGTGCACATTCCTAACCTAGATCAACTGTGAAAGGGGTAGGGTGAGATCATGTGACTTATTCAGCACATCTGGAGAAGTTGTTTAGTTGTTGGACAGAAGCCTTTCTCTGAATAAGAGACAGTGCAAACAAATAACTGAGAAGGGACAGCTGTTCATTCTTGGGCTGCAAAATCTTTTTTATGCTCACACTCTCTGACACACACTGGTGTCATGAAAAAATTTTTTTTAAATGTTCCCAAAATGCTTTACACTTACATGTAATACATAGTGAGCACGGTGTATTACAGTGTTCTCACATTTTAAACTATTTAATGCTCAAGCAACACTCCCTAAGACGTGCGCACAAAATACTTGTCCCCAAAGACGCAGTTACATTTCGTGCACAATTTAACTGATTATAACTTTGCCAGCAGTTTCCTCTTTCTGTTTAGGCCGCATGTGTGATGTGAGCGTTACGGGCACGTGACCGATATATTGTATATACTCATGTCATGTGACCCGCTGCTTTCTCATCATAATTTTGGAGGGCTGCGTAGGTGAACCATGCTACAAATACTGGCCACCCCGCTCAAAAATATGGCTCAACTACGCAGCCTTCCAAAATGATAATGAGAAAGCAGCGTTTCACATGAAACGAATATTGCGAGTGGCCCGAAAATATGCTACTACCTAATGGTCACGTGACCTCTACATTTGCAGCCTAAACAAGAAGAGGAAGCTGCTGGCTAAGTTATAAACAGCTACATTGTTCGCACGATTTGCCTATTGCGTGTACACAATGTAACTAACACATTTCTGTTGTCTTGCTATAGAATAACATATTAGCTTTTTTTAAAACAAATTAGCACACAATTTGCTGCAATTGTTTTTCAGTAGTCAAACTCCACCCACCACTTGCCTCGGATAAGCCAATCAGGGCTTAAGTCTGCAGACAACAAGGCTAGTAGCAGCCATTACTGGGGATGGGTGAATGTTTTGCAACATTAAAAAACGTAAACGTTTTTTAACACATTCGTTTGTTTGTTTTGAATATCGAATGTTTGTACAACATTCTAACATTTGTTTAATGTAATAGTATATCTAATGCATTTTTTAATGTAATATTCAAATTGAATTTTTCTAATAATTCGATTCGAATGATGCAATATTAGAAAAATTCGAATTTATATTTTTGTAATAGTTTTTCGAATGCTCTCTTTAAACGTAATATTCAAATTATGCAATATTTGAAATAGAAACATTCAAATTTATATATTTGTATCTATTATTTATTAATTTACTAAATTCCCTACCACATGAACGATTGAACTTCTGAATAATATTTGTTAAATTTAATGTTAGATTTAAAATTTCGAATGTGAATTCAATCTAGTAATAAATATTCGAAAATTAAAGTAACATTCAAAAACCAGAAATAACATTTGTTTATTGAATTTAAATGGATCTTCATTCTTATCATTGTCCAAAATGAATGGCCACAGGACTATTCGTTCAACAAAATGAATTACACTTTCAGCACATTCAGCCATCCATAGTCATTACGCTAGTAAATTTTTCTGCAGTTGAAAAGTCTTGAAAAGTCAGCAGGGTGCATTTAAATAAAAATGAAAAAAGACATCATTTCCAGAGCTTGCTTACATGAAAAGGGGGCAAAATAAATAATGAAAGTGTATTGCAAGGTTGTTTTAAGAAGCATAACTAAACATTTTATATTAAAATCACAATGTGTTTACTGTCCCTTTAAGATATAATGCAGCCAGTTGTACGCTGTACCAGCTGTGTTAATAATCCATATATCAAAAACATATAGAGGAACATTTATATATTTTAAAATCTTGCTTATGCTTTTGTTGCAAACAGCAACAAAGTGATTCCAGCCTCCAAAGTTGGCAAAAAAGAGTCCTTTATTTCTTACATGGGGTCCAGAGAAAAAATACAACGTTTCAGGCCTTTACTAAGCCCTTGGTTATGTATACTTGATTATACACAGGTTTGTGCCTTTATACCTCCACCTATTACCTGTTACCATGGGAGCATCTCTTACACAATAGTGACATCTTGTGGATAAAAAACAATACTACATCCATTTGTGATTTTCCAGATGATCCCATGGGCATAATCTAGTTATATTAATTCACATAAAAACACATAAAAACATAATTTATGTAAGAACTTACCTGATAAATTCATTTCTTTCATATTAGCAAGAGTCCATGAGCTAGTGACGTATGGGATATACATTCCTACCAGGAGGGGCAAAGTTTCCCAAACCTTAAAATGCCTATAAATACACCCCTCACCACACCCACAATTCAGTTTAACGAATAGCCAAGAAGTGGGGTGATAAGAAAAAAGTGCGAAAGCATATAAAATAAGGAATTGGAATAATTGTGCTTTATACAAAAAAATCATAGCCACCACAAAAAAGGGCGGGCCTCATGGACTCTTGCTAATATGAAAGAAATGAATTTATCAGGTAAGTTCTTACATAAATTATGTTTTCTTTCATGTAATTAGCAAGAGTCCATGAGCTAGTGACGTATGGGATAATGACTACCCAAGATGTGGATCTTTCCACGCAAGAGTCACTAGAGAGGGAGGGATAAAATAAAGACAGCCAATTCCTGCTGAAAATAATCCACACCCAGAATAAAGTTTAATGAAAAACATAAGCAGAAGATTCAAACTGAAACCACTGCCTGAAGTACTTTTCTACCAAAAACTGCTTCAGAAGAAGAAAACACATCAAAATGGTAGAATTTAGTAAAAGTATGCAAAGAGGACCAAGTTGCTGCTTTGCAAATCTGATCAACCGAAGCTTCATTCCTAAACGCCCAGGAAGTAGAAACTGACCTAGTAGAATGAGCTGTAATCCTTCGAGGCGGAATTTTACCCGACTCGACATAGGCATGATGAAATAAAGATTTCAACCAAGATGCCAAAGAAATGGCAGAAGCTTTCTGGCCTTTTCTAGAACCGGAAAAGATGACAAATAGACTAGAAGTCTTTCTGAAAGACTTAGTAGCTTCAACATAATATTACAAAGCTCTAACAGCATCCAAAGAATGCAATGATTTCTCCTTAGAATTCATAGGATTAGGACATAATGAAGGAACCACAATTTCTCTACTAATGTTGTTAGAATTCACAACCTTAGGTAAAAAATTCAAAAGAAGTTCGCAGCACCGCCTTATCCTGATGCAAAATCAGAAAAGGAGACTCACAAGAAAGAGCAGATAATTCAGAGACTCTTCTGGCAGAAGAGATGGCCAAAAGAAACAAAACTTTCCAAGAAAGTAATATAACGACCAAAGAATGCATGGGTTCAAAAGGAGGAGCTTGAAGAGCCCCCAGAACCAAATTCAAACTCCAAGGAGGAGAAATTGACTTAATGACAGGTTTTATACGAACCAAAGCTTGTACAAAACAATGAATATCAGGAAGATTAGCAATCCTTCTGTGAAAAAGAACAGAAAGAGCAGAGATTTGTCTTTTCAAGGAACTTGCGGACAAACCTTTATCTAAACCATCCTGAAGAAACTGTAAAATTCTCGGTATTCAAAAAGAATGCCAAGAAAAAAGATGAGAAAGACACTATAAGTCTTCCAGACTCTATAATATATCTCTCTAGATACAGATTTACGAGCCTGTCACATAGTACCAATCACAGAGTCAGAGAAACCTCTTTGACCAAGAATCAAGCGTTCAAACTCCATACTTTAAAATTTAAGGATTTGAGATCCTGATGGAAAAAAGAACCTTGCGACAGAAAGTCTGGTCTTAACGGAAGAGTCCACAGCTGGCAAGAGGCCATCCGGACAAGATCCGCATACCAAAACCTGTGAGGCCATACTGGAGCTACCAGCAGGACAAACGAGCATTCCTTTAGAATCTTGGAGAATACTCTTGGAAGAAGAACTAGAGGCGGAAAGATATAGGCAGGATGACACTTGTAAGGAAGTGATAATGCATCCACTGCCTCCGCCCGAGGATCCCGGGATCTGGACAGATACCAGGGAAGTTTCTTGTTTAGATGAGAAGCCATCAGATCTATTTCTGGGAGTTCCCACATTTGAACAATCTGAAGAAATACCTCTGGGTGAAGAGACCATTCGCCCGGATGCAACGTTTGGCGACTGAGATAATCCGCTTCCCAATTGTCTATACCTGGGATATGAACCGCAGAGATTAGACAGGAGCTGGATTCCGCCCAAACCAAAATTCGAGATACTTCTTTCATAGCCAGAGGACTGTGAGTCCCTCCTTGATGATTGATGTATGCCACAGTTGTGACATTGTCTATCTGAAAACAAATGAACAACTCTCTCTTCAGAAGAGGCCAAGACTGAAGAGCTCTGAAAATTGCACGGAGTTCCAAAATATTGATCAGTAATCTCACCTCCTGAGATTCCCAAACCCCTTGTGCCGTCAGAGACCCCCACACAGCTCCCCAACTTGTAAGACTTGCATCTGTTGAGATTATAGTCCAGGTCGGAAGAACAAAGAAGCCCCCTGAACTAAACGATGGTGATCTGTCCACCATGTCAGAGAGTGTCGTATAATCGGTTTAAAGATATTAATTGAGATATCTTTGTGTAATCCCTGCACCATTGGTTCAGCATACAGAGCTGAAGAGGTCGCATGTGAAAACGAGCAAAGGAGATCGCATCCGATGCGGCAGTCCTAAGACCTAAAATTTCCATGCATAAGGCTACCAAAGGGAATGATTGTGACTGAAGGTTTTGACAAGCTGATATCAATGTTAAACTTCTCTTGTCTGACAAGGACAGAGTCATAGACACTGAATCTATCTGGAAACCTAAAAAGGTTACCCTTGTCTGAGGAATCAATGAACTGATTGGTAAATTGATCCTCCAACCATGATCTTGAAGAAACAACACAAGTCGATTCGTATGAGATTCTGCGAAAATGTGAAGACTGAGCAAGTACCAAGATATCGTCCAAATAAGGAAATACCAAAACCCTGTTCTCTGATTACAGACAGAAGGGCACCGAGAACCTTTGAAAAAATTCTTGGAGCTGATGCTAGGCCAAACGGTAGAGCCACAAAACTGGTAATGCTTGTCTAAAAAGAGAATCTCAGAAACTAAAAGTGATCTGGATGAATCGGAATATGCAGATATGCATCCTGTAAATCTATTGTAGACATATAATGCCCTTGCTAAACAAAAGGCAGGATAGTCCTACAGTTACCATCTTGAATGTTGGTATCCTTACATAACGATTCAATATTGATAGATCCGGAACTGGTCTGAAGGAATTGACCTTCTTTGGTACAATGAAGAGATAGAATAAAACCCCAGCCCCTGTTCCAGAACTGGAACTGGCATAATTACTCCAGCCAACTCTAGATCTGAAACACATTTCAGAAATGCTGAGCCTTTGCTGTGTTTACTGGGACACGGGAAAGAAAAAAAAAAATCTCTTTGCAGGAGGCCTTAACTTGAAGCCAATTCTGTACCTTTCTGAAACAATGTTCTGAAACCAGAGATTGTGAACGGAATTGATCCAAATTTCTTTGAAGAAAACGTAATCTGCCCCATACCAGCTGAGCTGGAATGAGGGCCGCACCTTCATGGGTACTTAGGAGCTGGCTTTAGGTTTCTATAAGGCTTGGATATATTCCAAACTGGAAATGGTTTCCAAACTGATACCGCTCCTGAGGATGAAGGATCAGGCTTTTGTTCCTTGTTGTGAGGAAAGGAACGAAAACGATTATTAGACCTAAATTTACCTTAGATTTTTTATCCTTTGGTAAAAAAGTTCCCTTCCCTCCAGTAACAGTTGAGATAATAGAATCCAACTGAGAACCGAATAATTTATTACCCTGGAAAGAAAGGGAAAGCAAAGTTGACTTAGAAGACATATCAGCATTCCAAGTTTTAAGCCATAAAGCTTTTCTAGCTAAAATAGCTAGAGACATATACCTGACATCAACTCTAATGATATCAAAAGATGGTATGACAAATAAAATTATTAGCATGTTATAGAATAATAATAATGCTATAAAATTATGATCTGTTACTTGTTGCGCTAAAGCTTCTAACCAAAAAGTTGAAGCTGCAGCAACATCCGCTAAAAATATAGCAGGTCTAAGAAGATTACCTGAACATAAGTAAGCTTTTCTTAGAAAGGATTCAATTTTCCTATCTAAAGGATCCTTAAATTAAGTACTATCTGCCGTAGGAATAGTAGTACGTTTAGCAGGAGTAGAGACAGCCCCATTAACCTTAGGGATTTTGTCCCAAAAAACTCTAATCTGTCAGATGGCACAGGATATAATTGCTTAAACGTTTAGAAGGAGTAAATGAATTACCCAAATTATTCCATTCCCTGGAAATTACTTCAGAAATAGCATCAGGGAGATTAAACACTTCTGGAATAACTACAGGAGATTTAAAAACCTTATTTAAACGTTTAGATTTAGTATCAAGAGGACCAGAATCCTCTATTTCTAATGCAATTAATACTTCTTTAAATAAAGAACGAATAAATTCCATCTTGAACAAATACAAAGATTTATCAGCATCAACCTCTGAGACAGAAACCTCTGAACCAGAAGAACCATTATCAGTATCAGAATGATGATGTTCATTTAAAAATTCATCTGAAAAAAGAGAAGTTTTAAAAGACTTTTATGTATACTAGAAGGAGAAATAACAGACATAGCCTTCTAAATGGATTTAAAAAATAAAATCTCTTATGTTATCAGGAACACTCTGAAAATTAGATGTTGACGGAACAGCAACAGGTAATGTAACAGTACTAAAGGAAATTTTATCTGCATTAATAAGTTTGTTATGACATGCAATACAAACAACAGCTGGAGAAACAGATACCAAAAATTTATAGCAGATACACTTAGCTTGGTAGCTCCAGCACCGGGCAGCGATTTTCCTGAAGTATCTTCTGACTCAGTTGCAACGTGGAACATCTTGCAATATGTAATAGAAAAAACAACATATAAAGCAAAATTGATCAAATTCCTTAAATGACAGTTTCAGGAATGGGAAAAAAATGCCAGTGAACAAGCTTCTAGCAACCAGAAGCAATAAATAATGAGACTTAAATAATGTGGAGACAAAAATGACGCCCATATTTTTTAGCGCCAAATAAGACGCCCACATTATTTGGCGCCTAAATGCTTTTGGCGCCAAAAATGACGCTACATCCGGAACGCCGACACTTTTTGACGCAAAAAAACGTCAAAAAATGACGCAACTTCCGGCGACACGTATGACGCCGGAAACAGAAAAAAAAATTATTATTTTTTTATTTTTTTTTGCGCCAAAAAAGTCCGCGCCAAGAATAACGCAATAAAATGAAGCATTTTCAGCCCCCGCGAGCCTAACAGCCCACAGGGAAAAAGTCAAATTTTTTAAGGTAAGAAAAAATGATTGAAACAAATGCATTATCCCAAGTATGAAACTGACTGTCTGAAAATAAGGAATGTTGAACATCCTGAGTCAAGGCAAATAAATGTTTGAATACATATATTTAGAACTTTATAAAAACGTGCCTAACCATAGCTTAGAGTGTCACAGAAAATAAGCTTACTTACTTACCCCAGGACACTCATCTACATGTTGTAGAAAGCCAAACCAGTACTGAAACGAAAATCAGCAGAGGTAATGGTATATATATAAGAGTATATCGTCGATCTGAAAAGGGAGGTAAGAGATGAATCTCTACGACCGATAACAGAGAACCTATGAAATAGACCCCGTAGAAGGAGATCATTGCATTCAAATAGGCAATACTCTCCTCACATCCCTCTGACATTCACTGCACGCTGAGAGGAAAACCGGGCTCCAACCTGCTGCGGAGCGCATATTAACGTAGAATTTAGCACAAACTTACTTCACCACCTCCATAGGAGGCAAAGTTTGTAAAACTGAATTGTGGGTGTGGTGAGGGGTGTATTTATAGGCATTTTAAGGTTTGGGAAACTTTGCCCCTCCTGGTAGGAATGTATATCCCATACGTCACTAGCTCATGGACTCTTGCTAATTACATGAAAGAAACCTATATATACACAATTAAAAAAGGAGATCATAGCACTAACAACAGGTTCACTCAGAATTTAAGGAGCAATATTCATAGATTACATAATACCAGGAAAGCAATTCAAAGAAATAACACGTGGGACGCAACGAGGAAACTACCGCTACTAGTTGCATCAGTGTCGACTGAGACGGAGGAACAACCCGCTGGAAAACAAAGGTATGGGGGACTATCATACAAACAAAGCAGATGCAATGCTATAGTAGATAACCCCGTGAATTTCAGCGTAAACAGGGTTGATGACCGGGATCGCAAGACAACTGTTGTGAGTAAACCCACAAGACAAGACGAGACAATTGCACCATATGATATTTACAACTCTAACCATACCTGTAGCCACATAGACCTAAGTACAGATGAATGGACAGATACCGCACTCATGACAAATCCTAAGGAATTACACACAGAGGACACACCACAACCTTTACCATTATGTCCTAAAGATATAGACAGATTGGACTTTGCTAAAGAGGTGGATATTACTGAGGATCCACGAAAGGATGATACTGATCTAAGTCAAGACAAACAGGGACATTGCACTTCTCATACCAATGTTATCACTAATGATGGGATACATTGTACACTTAAAGGGACAGTCTACCATAGAATTGTTATTGTTTTAAAAGATAGATAATCCCTTTATTACCCATTCCCCAGTTTTGCATAAACAACACAGTTATATTAATACACTTTTTACCTCTGTGATTACCTTGTATCTAGGAACCTTCTTCCAGCCCCCTGATCACATGACTGTGACTGTTTATTATCTATTGTCTTAAATTTAACATTGTGTTGTGCTAAATCTTAAATAAACCCCTGTGCCTGAACACAGTGTTATCTATATGGCCCACATGTACTTTCTGTCTCTTTGTGCTGAAAAGAGATTTAAAAAGCATGTGATAAGAGGCAGCCCTCAAAGGCTTAGAAAGTAGCATATGAGCCTACCTATGTTTAGTTTAAACTAAGAATACCAAGAGAAAAAAGCAAATTTGATGATAAAAGTAAATTGGAAAGTCGATTAAAATTAAAAGTCCTATCTGAATAATGAAAGCTGTCCCTTTAATTTCCTAAAAAACCCTCTGTAGGTCCTTTTGAACTGTGAAATCATTACAAAGTAATCTAAACAACATGAAAGATCTTTGTTCAAAATCAAGTGTTCTTCCTCTTTTAAAATATAATTAGAAATATTGTGTAATAAATTAGCATTAATTTCTTGTGCATTTAATTCAATCTGTGATTCAGAAATCAAACATGTTTGTGACTTAAAGGGACAGTCTAGTATAAATTAAACTTTCATTATTCAGATAGGACTTTTAATTTTAATCAACTTTCCAATTTACTTTTATCATCAAATTTGCTTTTTTCTCTTGGTATTCTTAGTTTAAACTAAACATAGGTAGGCTCATATGCTAATTTCTAAGCCTTTGAGGGCTGCCTCTTATCACATGCTTTTAAAATCTCTTTTCAACACAAAGAAACAGAAAGTACATGTGGGCCATATAGATAACACTGTGTTCAGGCACAGAAAGTTATTTAAGATCTAGCACAACACAATGCTAAATTTAAGACAATAGATAATAAACAGTCACAGTCATGTGGTCAGGGGGCTGGGAGAAGGTTCCTAGATACAAGGTAATCACAGAGGTAAAAAGTATATTAATATAACTGTGTTGGTTATGCAAAACTGGGGAATGGGTAATAAAGGGATTATCTATCTTTTAAAACAATAACAATTCTATGGTAGACTGTCCCTTTAAAATTAAAAATATATTTTTCTATGCAGAAAAATATAAATCACTCCACTAACACTAAGGAAAATAATGTAAGGTTTAATGACACTAACAAGTATGGTATTTGGGGGGGGGGGGAGAATTCACACCAACAACCACCCATAATGCAGCTACATACATGAGCTTGGTACAAAGAGAAGTAGAGAATCTTTTCGAAAGAGAGAGAAAGAAAAAAACTTGTGCAAAAAAAAAAAAAAAGATAAGTTAGCAATACAATCTCTGAAACAAAATACAGATATTATCATAAAGGAGGCAGACAAGGGTGCGGCTGTGGTGATTTTAAATAGGTCAGACTATATAAAGGGAGTGCAGAATTATTAGGCAAGTTGTATTTTTGAGGATTAATTTTATTATTGAACAACAACCATGTTCTCAATGAACCCAAAAAACTCATTAATATCAAAGCTGAATAATTTTGGAAGTAGTTTTTAGTTTGTTTTTAGTTTTAGCTATTTTAGGGGGATATCTGTGTGTGCAGGTGACTATTACTGTGCATAATTATTAGGCAACTTAACAAAAAACAAATATATACCCATTTCAATTATTTATTTTTAACAGTGAAACCAATATAACATCTCAACATTCACAAATATACATTTCTGACATTCAAAAACAAAACAAAAACAAATCAGTGACCAATATAGCCACCTTTCTTTGCAAGGACACTCAAAAGCCTGCCATCCATGGATTCTGTCAGTGTTTTGATCTGTTCACCATCAACATTGCGTGCAGCAGCAACCACAGCCTCCCAGACACTGTTCAGAGAGGTGTACTGTTTTCCCTCCTTGTAAATCTCACATTTGATGATGGACCACAGGTTCTTAATGGGGTTCAGATCAGGTGAACATGGAGGCCATGTCATTAGATTTTCTTCTTTTATACCCTTTCTTGCCAGCCACGCTGTGGAGTACTTGGACGCGTGTGATGGAGCATTGTCCTGCATGAAAATCATGTTTTTCTTGAAGGATGCAGACTTCTTCCTGTACCACTGCTTGAAGAAGGTGTCTTCCAGAAACTGGCAGTAGGACTGGGAGTTGAGCTTGACTCCATCCTCAACCCGAAAAGGCCCCACAAGCTCATCTTTGATGATACCAGCCCAAACCAGTACTCCACCTCCACCTTGCTGGCGTCTGAGTCGGACTGGAGCTCTCTGCCCTTTACCAATCCAGCCACGGGCCCATCCATCTGGCCCATCAAGACTCACTCTCATTTCATCAGTCCATAAAACCTTAGAAAAATCAGTCTTGAGATATTTCTTGGCCCAGTCTTGACGTTTCAGCTTGTGTGTCTTGTTCAGTGGTGGTCGTCTTTCAGCCTCTTACCTTGGCCATGTCTCTGAGTATTGCACACCTTGTGCTTTTGGGCACTCCAGTGATGTTGCAGCTCTGAAATATGGCCAAACTGGTGGCAAGTGGCATCTTGGCAGCTGCACGCTTGACTTTTCTCAGTTCATGGGCAGTTATTTTGCGCCTTGGTTTTTCCACACGCTTCTTGCAACCCTGTTGACCATTTTGAATGAAACGCTTGATTGTTCGATGATCACGCTTCAGAAGCTTTGCAATTTTAAGAGTGCTGCATCCCTCTGCAAGATATCTCACCATTTTTGACTTTTCTGAGCCTGTCAAGTCCTTCTTTTAACCCATTTTGCCAAAGGAAAGGAAGTTGCCTAATAATTATGCACACCTGATATAGGGTGTTGATGTCATTAGACCACACCCCTTCTCATTACAGAGATGCACATCACCTAATATGCTTAATTGGTAGTAGGCTTTCGAGCCTATACAGCTTGGAGTAAGACAACATGCATAAAGAGGATGATGTGGTCAAAATACTCATTTGCCTAATAATTCTACACTCCCTGTAGAAGAGATCAAATGACAACTAGCAGATGATCAGGTATACCAAGAACTACCCAGGGACCCCACCACTCAGATAAGCAAGGAGATAGAAAGTATTTTAAAACAAGCAGTTAAAAAAGAGATAATCACAGAAAATTTTAGAGAAGCATTAACTGTTGAAAATCCAATTAGGCCAGTACTATACATATTGCCCAAGATACATAAAGCTAAAAAGAAACCTCCAGGGTGTCCAATTGTGGCGGGTATAGGGTCTGTTTTTTCACAAATTGCCATCTTTTTAGATAGAGTATTACAGCCACTAATTAGGAAAACTACCTCTTATGTGAAAGACACAAATTATTTTTTGTCAAAGCTTAAGGATTTAGGTTATGTTGGTGAGAAAACAGAATTTATGTTTACCTGATAAATTACTTTCTCCAACGGTGTGTCCGGTCCACGGCGTCATCCTTACTTGTGGGATATTCTCCTCCCCAACAGGAAATGGCAAAGAGACCAGCAAAGCTGGTCACATGATCCCTCCTAGGCTCCGCCTTCCCCAGTCATTCGACCGACGTAAAGGAGGAATATTTGCATAGGAGAAATCATATGATACCGTGGTGACTGTAGTTAAAGAAAATAAATTATCAGACCTGATTAAAAAACCAGGGCGGGCCGTGGACCGGACACACCGTTGGAGAAAGTAATTTATCAGGTAAACATAAATTCTGTTTTCTCCAACATAGGTGTGTCCGGTCCACGGCGTCATCCTTACTTGTGGGAACCAATACCAAAGCTTTAGGACACGGATGAAGGGAGGGAGCAAATCAGGTCACCTAGATGGAAGGCACCACGGCTTGCAAAACCTTTCTCCCAAAAATAGCCTCAGAAGAAGCAAAAGTATCAAATTTGTAAAATTTAGTAAAAGTGTGCAGTGAAGACCAAGTCGCTGCCTTACATATCTGATCAACAGAAGCCTCGTTCTTGAAGGCCCATGTGGAAGCCACAGCCCTAGTAGAATGAGCTGTGATTCTTTCAGGAGGCTGCCGTCCGGCAGTCTCGTAAGCCAATCTGATGATGCTTTTAATCCAAAAAGAGAGAGAGGTAGAAGTTGCTTTTTGACCTCTCCTTTTACCAGAATAAACAACAAACAAAGAAGATGTTTGTCTAAAATCCTTTGTAGCATCTAAATAGAATTTTAGAGCACGAACTACATCCAAATTGTGCAACAAACGTTCCTTCTTTGAAACTGGATTCGGACACAAAGAAGGCACGACTATCTCCTGGTTAATGTTTTTGTTAGAAACAACCTTCGGAAGAAAACCAGGTTTAGTACGTAAAACCACCTTATCTGCATGGAACACCAGATAAGGAGGAGAACACTGCAGAGCAGATAATTCTGAAACTCTTCTAGCAGAAGAAATTGCAACCAAAAACAAAACTTTCCAAGATAATAACTTAATATCAACGGAATGTAAGGGTTCAAACGGAACCCCCTGAAGAACTGAAAGAACTAAATTGAGACTCCAAGGAGGAGTCAAATGTTTGTAAACAGGCTTGATTCTAACCAGAGCCTGAACAAAGGCTTGAACATCTGGCACAGCTGCCAGCTTTTTGTGAAGTAACACAGACAAGGCAGAAATCTGTCCCTTCAAAGAACTTGCAGATAATCCTTTCTCCAAACCTTCTTGAAGAAAGGATAGAATCTTAGGAATTTTTACCTTGTCCCAAGGGAATCCTTTAGATTCACACCAACAGATATATTTTTTCCATATTTTGTGGTAGATTTTTCTAGTTACAGGCTTTCTGGCCTGAACAAGAGTATCAATGACAGAATCTGAGAACCCTCGCTTTGATAAGATCAAGCGTTCAATCTCCAAGCAGTCAGTTGGAGTGAGACCAGATTCGGATGTTCGAACGGACCTTGAACAAGAAGGTCTCGTCTCAAAGGTAGCTCCCATGGTGGAGCCGATGACATATTCACCAGGTCTGCATACCAAGTCCTGCGTGGCCACGCAGGAGCTATCAAGATCACCGATGCCCTCTCCTGATTGATCCTGGCTACCAGCCTGGGGATGAGAGGAAACGGCGGGAATACATAAGCTAGTTTGAAGGTCCAAGGTGCTACTAGTGCATCTACTAGAGTCGCCTTGAGATCCCTGGATCTGGACCCGTAGCAAGGAACCTTGAAGTTCTGACGAGAGGCCATCAGATCCATGTCTGGAATGCCCCACAATTGAGTAATTTGGGCAAAGATTTCCGGATGGAGTTCCCACTCCCCCGGATGAAATGTCTGACGACTCAGAAAATCCGCTTCCCAATTTTCCACTCCTGGGATGTGGATTGCAGACAAGTGGCAGGAGTGAGTCTCCGCCCATTGAATGATTTTGGTCACTTCTTCCATCGCCAGGGAACTCCTTGTTCCCCCCTGATGGTTGATGTACGCAACAGTCATCATGTTGTCTGATTGAAACCGTATGAACCTGGCCTTTGCTAGCTGAGGCCAAGTCTTGAGAGCATTGAATATCGCTCTCAGTTCCAGAATATTTATCGGGAGAAGAGATTCTTCCCGAGACCAAAGACCCTGAGCTTTCAGGGGTCCCCAGACCGCGCCCCAGCCCACCAGACTGGCGTCGGTCGTGACAATGACCCACTCTGGTCTGCGGAAGCTCATCCCCTGTGACAGGTTGTCCAGGGACAGCCACCAACGGAGTGAATCTCTGGTCCTCTGATCTACTTGTATCGTCGGAGACAAGTCTGTATAGTCCCCATTCCACTGACTGAGCATGCACAGTTGTAATGGTCTTAGATGAATTTGCGCAAAAGGAACTATGTCCATTGCCGCTACCATCAAACCTATTACTTCCATGCACTGCGCTATGGAAGGAAGAGGAACAGAATGAAGTATTTGACAAGAGTTTAGAAGTTTTGATTTTCTGGCCTCTGTCAGAAAAATCCTCATTTCTAAGGAGTCTATTATTGTTCCCAAGAAGGGAACCCTTGTTGACGGAGATAGCGAACTTTTTTCTACGTTCACTTTCCACCCGTGAGATCTGAGAAAGGCCAGGACAATGTCCGTGTGAGCCTTTGCTTGTGGAAGGGACGACGCTTGAATCAGAATGTCGTCCAAGTAAGGTACTACTGCAATGCCCCTTGGTCTTAGCACCGCTAGAAGGGACCCTAGTACCTTTGTGAAAATTCTTGGAGCAGTGGCTAATCCGAACGGAAGTGCCACAAACTGGTAATGCTTGTCCAGGAATGCGAACCTTAGGAACCGATGATGTTCCTTGTGGATAGGAATATGTAGATACGCATCCTTTAAATCCACCGTGGTCATGAATTGACCTTCCTGGATGGAAGGAAGAATTGTTCGAATGGTTTCCATTTTGAACGATGGAACCTTGAGAAACTTGTTTAGGATCTTGAGATCTAAGATTGGTCTGAATGTTCCCTCTTTTTTGGGAACTACGAACAGATTGGAGTAGAACCCCATCCCTTGTTCTCCTAATGGAACAGGATGAATCACTCCCATTTTTAACAGGTCTTCTACACAATGTAAGAATGCCTGTTTTTTTATGAGGTCTGAAGACAATTGAGACCTGTGGAACCTCCCCCTTGGGGGAAGCCCCTTGAATTCCAGAAGATAACCTTGGGAGACTATTTCTAGTGCCCAAGGATCCAGAACATCTCTTGCCCAAGCCTGAGCGAAGAGAGAGAGTCTGCCCCCCACCAGATCCGGTCCCGGATCGGGGGCCAACATCTCATGCTGTCTTGGTAGCAGTGGCAGGTTTCTTGGCCTGCTTTCCTTTGTTCCAGCCTTGCATTGGCCTCCAGGCTGGCTTGGCTTGAGAAGTATTACCCTCTTGCTTAGAGGACGTAGCACTTGGGGCTGGTCCGTTTCTGCGAAAGGGACGAAAATTAGGTTTATTTTTGGCTTTGAAAGACCTATCCTGAGGAAGGGCGTGGCCCTTGCCCCCAGTGATATCAGAGATAATCTCTTTCAAGTCAGGGCCAAACAGCGTTTTCCCCTTGAAAGGAATGTTAAGCAATTTGTTCTTGGAAGACGCATCCGCTGACCAAGATTTTAGCCAAAGCGCTCTGCGCGCCACAATAGCAAAACCAGAATTTTTCGCCGCTAACCTAGCCAATTGCAAAGTGGCGTCTAGGGTGAAAGAATTAGCCAATTTGAGAGCATGAATTCTGTCCATAATCTCCTCATAAGAAGAAGAATTATTATTGAGCGCCTTTTCTAGTTCATCGAACCAGAAACACGCTGCTGTAGTGACAGGAACAATGATTGAAATTGGTTGTAGAAGGTAACCTTGCTGAACAAACATCTTTTTAAGCAAACCCTCTAATTTTTTATCCATAGGATCTTTGAAAGCACAACTATCTTCTATGGGTATAGTGGTGCGTTTGTTTAGAGTAGAAACCGCCCCCTCGACCTTGGGGACTGTCTGCCATAAGTCCTTTCTGGGGTCGACCATAGGAAACAATTTCTTAAATATGGGGGGAGGGACGAAAGGTATACCGGGCCTTTCCCATTCTTTATTTACAATGTCCGCCACCCGCTTGGGTATAGGAAAAGCTTCGGGGGGCCCCGGGACCTCTAGGAACTTGTCCATTTTACATAATTTCTCTGGAATGACCAAATTCTCACAATCATCCAGAGTAGATAACACCTCCTTAAGCAGAGCGCGGAGATGTTCCAATTTAAATTTAAATGTAATCACATCAGGTTCAGCTTGTTGAGAAATTTTCCCTGAATCTGAAATTTCTCCCTCAGACAAAACCTCCCTGGCCCCCTCAGACTGGTGTAGGGGCACTTCAGAACCAATATCATCAGCGTCCTCATGCTCTTCAGTATTTTCTAAAACAGAGCAGTCGCGCTTTCGCTGATAAGTGGGCATTTTGGCTAAAATGTTTTTGATAGAATTATCCATTACAGCCGTTAATTGTTGCATAGTAAGGAGTATTGGCGCACTAGATGTACTAGGGGCCTCCTGTGTGGGCAAGACTGGTGTAGACGAAGGAGGGGATGATGCAGTACCATGCTTACTCCCCTCACTTGAGGAATCATCTTGGGCATCATTTTCTCTAAATTTTGTGTCACATAAATCACATCTATTTAAATGAGAAGGAACCTTGGCTTCCCCACATACAGAACACAGTCTATCTGGTAGTTCAGACATGTTAAACAGGCATAAACTTGATAACAAAGTACAAAAAACGTTTTAAAATAAAACCGTTACTGTCACTTTAAATTTTAAACTGAACACACTTTATTACTGCATATGTGAAAAAGTATGAAGGAATTGTTCAAAATTCACCAAAATTTCACCACAGTGTCTTAAAGCCTTAAAAGTATTGCACACCAAATTTGGAAGCTTTAACCCTTAAAATAACGGAACCGGAGCCGTTTTTATATTTAACCCCTTTACAGTCCCTGGTATCTGCTTTGCTGAGACCCAACCAAGCCCAAAGGGGAATACGATACCAAATGACGCCTTCAGAAAGTCTTTTCTATGTATCAGAGCTCCTCACACATGCATCTGCATGTCATGCTTCCCAAAAACAAGTGCGCAATAGAGGCGCGAAAATGAGACTCTGCCTATGATTAGGGAAAGCCCCTAGAGAATAAGGTGTCCAATACAGTGCCTGCCGGTTATTTTACATAGTTCCCAAGATTAAAATAATTCCTCAAGGCTATGGAGTATAAAATATGCTTATATATAAATCGTTTTAGCCCAGAAAATGTCTACAGTCTTAAAAGCCCTTGTGAAGCCCTTTTTTCTCTTCATGTAATAAAAATGGCTTACCGGATCCCATAGGGAAAATGACAGCTTCCAGCATTACATCGTCTTGTTAGAAATGTGTCATACCTCAAGCAGCAAAAGTCTGCTCCCTGTTTCCCCCAACTGAAGTTAATTCCTCTCAACAGTCCTGTGTGGAAACAGCCATCGATTTTAGTAACGGTTGCTAAAATCATTTTCCTCTTACAAACAGAAATCTTCATCTCTTTTCTGTTTCAGAGTAAATAGTACATACCAGCACTATTTTAAAATAACAAACTCTTGATTGAATAATAAAAACTACAGTTAAACACTAAAAAACTCTAAGCCATCTCCGTGGAGATGTTGCCTGTACAACGGCAAAGAGAATGACTGGGGAAGGCGGAGCCTAGGAGGGATCATGTGACCAGCTTTGCTGGGCTCTTTGCCATTTCCTGTTGGGGAGGAGAATATCCCACAAGTAAGGATGACGCCGTGGACCGGACACACCTATGTTGGAGAAATGTATATTATTTTCTTTAGATGTGTCTAGTCTATAAACATTAATCAAACACACTAGTGGTATTGCAGCAGTTAAAAAAGTGTTAAGATCTGATAGTGACCATACTGAAGGAGAGATTTGTTTTTTAATAGACCTACTCACAATTATATTACACCAAAATTACTTTTTATTTATGGACTCATATCTATCTGCAAAAACAAGGGACGGCTATGGGCTTCAACGTCGCCTCAACATACGCCAACATATTCATTAACAGCTTTGAGGAATACTTTGTGTACCCTCATAGTCTGTTCCAGTACATAGATGATGTGTTTGGCATGTGGGGGGTGACGTTGGTAGCCTATTGTCCTTTGTCCAAGACTTAAATGACTCAGTAAGAGGACTTACATTTTCCTTAAATATGAGTGAAATTGGTATAGAATATCTGGACACATATCTATAAAGAGGGGGGGGGGCGTTTGAAAACAGACCTATACACAAAAAGTATTGATAAAAAGAACCTATTGAAATATAGTAGCTGTCATCCTGAAAATGTATCCAAGGCAATTTCAAAAAGCCAATTCACGAGGGTAAAGTGTTAGTATCTGACACTAATAAATGTAAATATAGGCTAAAAGAAATGGCAAACAGATTCACCACCAGGGGCTATCCTCCAAAATTGGCCTTGGAACAGCTTAATGCAGTGACCAAAAAGAATCAGCTAATTAAAAAAGACAAACGAGAGGCGAAAGATAATATGATATTTGTGACCCAATATAACAAATTAAGCAAAAAAATAACTGGGATATTGAAAAAACATTGGCACAACTTAAGAGAATGAAATCCCCAGGTTAATGAATTTAAAATAGGACCAATGGTAGCTTATAAAAAAACAACAACAAAGTATTAAAGATATGTTGGTTCATACTGACATAGGCAGTGGAAAGAAAAATATTTAGAGAACTATAGGTGCAAGAAAAAAATGGCTGTTACCCATGCCTTAATTGCAGTCATTGTAGCTCTATGATAAAAGGAGACCATTTCTATCATCCAACGAATGGGAAGAAGTTCCAGATAAATGAATACTTAACATGCAGAGCTACATTTGCCATTTACTTAATCAAGTGGCCGTTTGGTCTTATCTATGTAGGCGAGACCTATAGAGAGGTAAGGGAGAGGATAACGGAATATAAATCTAATGTTAGACGGAAGAATAAAGATGCACCAGTATCATCTCACTTCCTCTCTATGGGTCATAATATATGCCAGTTGAGATTACAAATCATAGAACAAGTGGTCGGACCTAGGAGGGGAGGAGATAGGGAACATCTATTAAAAGCCAGAGAGTTGTTCTGGATTTACAAATTAGAGGCCCTTACACCAAAGGTCTTAACAAAGATTATGATTAAAACCTATTTCTTTAAAGGGACAGTCTACACCAGAATTGTTATTGTTTTAAAAGATAGATAATCCCTTTTTTACCCATTCCCCAGTTTTGCATAACCAACACAGTTATATTTATATATTTTTTACCTATGTGATTATCTTGTATCTAAGCCTCTGGAAACTGCCCCTTTATTTCAGTTCTTTTGACAGACTTGCAGTTTAGCCAATCAGTGATGGCTCCCAGGTAACATCACGTGCATGAGCACAATGTTATCTATATGAAACACATGAACTAACACCCTCTAGTGGTGAAAAACCTGTTAAAATGCATTCTTAAGAGGTGGCCTTCAAGGTCTAAGAAATTAGCATATGAACCTCCTAGGTTAAGCTTTCAACTAAGAATACCAAATGAACAAAGCAAAATTGGTGATAAAAGTAAATTGGAAAATTGTTTAAAATTACATGCCCTATCTGAATCATGAAAGTTTATTTTGGACTAGACTGTCCCTTTAAATTATTTCTTTGAATTGCTTTCCTGGTATTATGTAATCTATTAATATTGCTTCTTAAATTGTTCTGAGTGAACCTGTTGTTAGTGCTATGATCTCCTTTTCTAATTGTATATATAGGTTTTATGTGTTTTAATGTTATTGAATTAATATAACTAGATTATGCCCATGGGATCATCTGGAAAGTCACAAATGGATGTAGTATTGTTTTACATCCACAAGATGTCCCTATTGTGTAAGAGATGCTCCTATGGTAACAGGTAGAGGTATAAAAGACACAAACCTGTATATAATCAAGCAGTGGAGGCTCCTCTATAGGAGCACTTGCGCGTGTGAACCCCCTGACCCCTGAAACCCCCTGACCCCTGATGAAAAAAAAAAAAAAAAAAAAAAATGATTGAGAAATAAAAAAAAAAAAAAAAAATTTTTAAACCTTTTTTGCTTATTTAAATTAAAAAATCCTCCAGGCTCCATTAAAATTGCTGTTTTTAATTATTTATTTATTTGCAGTCAATGCAGTTTTAAAGTGGAATGGTCTTTTGCCTAATACTTCTATCTATATTGCACATGCTGTGCAGTGTGATAGATAGAAGTATAGGCAAAAGCCCTTTCCACTTTAAAACCGCATTGACTGCAGTGCCACCTACAGGCCAGCCCATAGCCTTCTTAATCGCACAGCTCTTAGTGTGCGAGAGCCAGCTGTCACCTGATACTCGCACACTAAGAGCTGTGTGTGTGGGAGGAGGAGTATTGTCTTGAGGGCAGAGAGGCAGCGAGGAGGCAGAGCCGGGACGGACTGCCAGCTAGAGTGAGTCACTGAGACCGCATGTGCCTCCCAGCGGTCCGGACAGATTCCAATCTCAGGACAGGAGCATTAGTGCTTGTGGACATGTGGGACAGATTACCGAACGTGAGTAAACCCTGATGCTCATGTCTGGAAGCCATCTTGTGAAAAGGGTCTGCCATATATTTTGCATTGCACTGTAATGATAACTGATCACATCCTGCTTCATATAGCAAAATTACTTTTCAGGCACTCAGCTGATCGTTGTTCCTGCACAGATTTAATACAGTCATCAGCCAATATTATATAGCTCAGTCTCACAAAATTCTGTCCATGTACAAAAATTACTTTCTACAGCATATGATAAAATCTTTAATATACCAGCTAGTCATGATCATTCCGGTACAAGTGAGTGTTACCTTTTAACAGTGGTTCTAAGTTGTAAGGAGTGCATGTTATACACTGGGGAAAGGGGATGTGCTTTATATTGATGATCATGGATGGGGTGTATTTGGCAATGCTAGGGTTAATGGCTGCAGACTACTAGATTGACTTTAGTGCTAACTGTAATCCGATTCCCCCACCTTCTTAGTCCAACACGCGATGCTAATGACACACAGCCCAAATCATCATGGAAGTTCACCCCACGGCCCCCCCTTCTCCCTGCCCGTGTGTGGTGCAGTCATGCTGACATCCTGATACTCTGCTTGAGCCAGTACACTGCACACAGGTCATGATCAATGTTCAGGCAGGAGATAGTTTGCGAACCAAGGTAAGAGGGAAGACAGACAGGGGTAGGTTTTACTCATGTCTCCTGTTTATTTTTAAAGGACTCAAGCCTCTTTGATGTGTACTGCTCTACAGGGCAAGAGGTCTCAACCCTTCTCCATGCAGCTCACAGCCTTTTTATTAACCATTTTGCTCCTAGATGTGAAGAACTGATGATGGTCTGCTAGTAACTTTATACTAAATACAATGTGCTTTCCAGTCCCTTCTCTGTGTTCGTGTGTGGGGGGGTCTGTGTGCGTGGGGGGCTATGTGTGTGTGTGTGTGTGTGGGGGGGCTCTGTGTGTGTGTGTGGGGGGGGGGCTGTGTGTGTGTGGGGGGGGGGCTGTGTGTGTGTGTGGGGGGCTGTGTGTGTGTGGGGGGGCTGTGTGTATGTGTGGGGGGCTGTGTGTGTGGGGGGGGGGGCTGTGTGTGTGTGGGGGGGCTGTGTGTGTGGGGGGGGCTGTGTGAGGGGGGGCTGTGTGTGTGTGTGGGCTATGTGTGTGTGTATGTATGTGTATATATACACACACTAAAATGGGCGGAGCCATCTGAAGGGCGGGGCTAGTGCTCCCCCATCTTCAAAAGTCACCAGCCGCCACTGTAATCAAGTATACATAACTAAGGGCCTAGTAAAGCGTTGATTCACTACTATAAAGGACTTAAATCCATGATAATACATTTGAAAGTTCAATTTTTCTTAAATAGCAATTCCATTTAGTAAGTCGGTTATCAGCACCCTAAAATCAGAAGCTATTGTATTATACACAAGAATCCCCCTTACCGTGGTCCAGTTAGTCTGGATCTCCCAGTTGCTGCAGATGCGAAGTTGGCAAGTCTGGGTGACGTTGGGTTTTACCAGGCTGCCACACCTCTGTGGATGCACCATGGTGGTACGGTTGGCATACATTTGTCGGCACAGCACCTGGCGATGTTGTATCCCGTTACCACAAGTCCTACTGCACACTGACCAGTTACCTACGTCCCAGCTAAAGCCACACAAAAAAACATTCATTAATATCTACAGCGTCACAGTGCAAAAATGTTATTGTGTACAAGGGCATCAGCTTCTTTCTAAACCAATAAACTGATATTCAGTATGATCCCAGCATACTCTGCTATCTCAATAAGGATATCAATGCAAAATATATCAGCGCTATCTATTTATATCAAGTGGAAAATGTTGTAATAGAATAGAGAATGCAGAATAACATAAAAATATAATGTGTTGAAAATTACATTAATTAAAATGTCATAGTTAATTATATTGTACACAGAGAGTGATACAACTTAGTTGTGTGTTTAAACAACTGCGACTCAATGCAATAATCTTTATAAATCGTGTTATTTCACAGATGATGTGTTGTATACATAACACTAAAAGAAAGATAGAGGAAAATAGTTACAAATACAAATATTTATACAGCAGAAACTCACATAATTTATACTTAGACACAACAAGAGATATTGAAATCCAGCCCAATGTTCAAAGTGTCTATATCAAAGTGCAGAGATGGGCATCTCACTAGGATCTCCATCATTTGGTGCATTTTATGTGAGTTTCACCAAATGCCACTTCTGACACTTAAAATCTGGTTTCTAACAACTACATCTGCTTTCCAGACAACTACAAACTCCATGCAACGCTTTTCATCCGCTAGAAACTTTATCAGAACCTCTTTGCTTAAAGGGCCATAATACCCAAATGTTTAAACACTTGAAAGTGATGCAGCATAGCTATAAAAAGCTGACTAGAAAATATCACTTGAACATCTCTATGTAAAAAAGAAAGATATTTTACCTCAAAAGTTCCTCAGTAGCCACCTCCTATTGTAAAGAATTTCTAAGCAGCATTTTAGTGTGTCTGTCCTGGGACATCTGAAGGGACTAGCATTGTGCACTCTCATATTATTTCACCAATCAGGTAAAGGAAGCTTACTATGAAATCTCATGAGAATTAAGTCAAATCTCATGAGATCACAGTAAGAGTTCATGACCTCAGCACTGCTGATGCTGATTGGCTGCTGTTCATTTCTTCATTTTTTTTAAATTTGTTTACCTGCAGCTGGGAGCAGCTGAGTATAACTTTTTACACAGAACTTACTCTGCTGAGCTGAGGAAATTGTGAGGTAAAATATCTTCCTTTTTTACATAGAGATGCTCAGGTGATATTTTCCTGTCAGCTTTTTACAGTTATACTGCATCAGTTTCAAGTGATTTAGCATATGAGTATTATGTCCCTTTAAAGGGATACTAAACCCAATTTCTTTTCTTTCATAATACAGATATAGCATACAATTTTAAGCAACTTTTTAATTTACTCCAATTATCAATTTTTCTTTGTTCTCTTGCTATCTTTATTTGAAAAGCAGAAATATAAAGCTTATTTGCTGGCCCAATTTTGATTCAGCATCTGGTTAGCGCTTGCTGATTAGGTGGCCTAATTGTAGCCACCAATAAGCAAGTGCTATCCAAGGTTCTGAACCAAAAATGGGCCAGTTTCCTGCTTGTCAAATAAAGATAGGAAGAGAATGATGGAGTGAATTAGAAAGTTGCTTAAAATTGTATCTGTCTGTATCATGAAAGAAAAAATTTGGGTTTAGTGTCCCTTTAAGTATCAGTGGCATATGGTAGAAGACACACAATTCATATTAAAGAGAACGTGTCAGGGATCTCTTTTGCACAAATCTGTATTTGCTTTTAGTTTCCAAATTAATAATAAAACCACTTTCTTCAGATTATTATAAAATATTAGTGATTTCAAGTAGTTGCTATTTTCCTCTTTGTTTCTCTTAGATTTAAAGCATGTTAGCCAAAAAATACCAGGGCTTTAATTGTTTTTGATTGTTCTAAACATTTGAGGTTGTTGCACATCTAGAGTAAAGTAAGATTGTTTATTACACTTGTGTGATTAGATATATTTTACATCTGTAAACATGTATATGAAATGATAAGGGGCATGATCCTGTTGTTACTTTTAGCTTTATGATGTTGTTTATAGCTAACGTACACTTGGCATTCATGGCGACATTCACAATAACTACTATCAAAAAGTTTTGCATAAAATGTGCCCGGGTAGAGTAAAGCATCAGCAAAAATATGGAATCAAAGAAACAGCAAACACCTTGAGAAAGTTAAAATGTTTACTTAGGCATAGTAAAACAGCCTAACAATAGACTTTCTTTCATTTAATTTAGCTCTGCAGACTTATGAAGGCTAACCCTGCTACATCTATTTTTCTAATCTGCTTTGGCATATAACAACTGCAAAACAATGCACTTTATATTGCAATGCACTTTATACTAACGTAATGACCGGGGCTAGCCTTGTACTAAGCAGAAACACGCCCCACAAATAAGACAAGTGGTGGGTGGAATTTGGCTATTAAAAAACAATTGCAGCAAACAAGCTATACATTTGTTTTTAAAATGTTTAGAATTAGCTGATGTTATGTTATAGCAAGACAACAAAAATGTCTTGTAATTACAAGGTGCTTAGTATCCCTTTTACATTTTTAATATACACAAACTGAACTAAATACTTTTACTACTACTAAAATGTCTTTGCTAAGTGGCATTCTGTTATAGGACACTTTGTATATATTACAAATTATGATATGTTTTTAATTATAATTATTTGAGCTATACATGACAAATTTATAGTAAAAGTGTGGGTTATACGTGACAAATTTATAGTAGTGTACATGAAATGTCCACTAGGGGGCGATATAGGTATAATAGTAAAACAACAATGAATTACACCTGATACACAAACAATATAATGCAGCATTCACAGCTGATGATTCTTCATATATGATCACTAAATATTTAGAAAAAAATAATTTTAGCGATTTAACCCCCCCAAACGTGCACTTACCTTCCCTTCCTTACCAGCCTCTTCTTGTTTCTTCAACAGCGCGTCATGGACGCGTTGTCTAATCACAGTGCAATCGGACGTCCCGTTGAACTACAAGAAGTGCTGACAGCATTACCCAGTGCGGGGCCGCGCTACATGTAGTTCAACTGCACAACCTGAATAGACAGTGACACGCTGTTGAAGAAACCAGAAGAGCAGTAGAGGCAGGAGAGGGAGGTAAGGTAAGTGAAGGTTTGGGCGGGTTAATTCTTTAAAATCTTTTTTCTTTTGCTAGTGTCACTAGGTTAATGTTACATAGTTCTGCACATATTGAAAAATTATCTAACATTAATGTAAACGTTGACTGGCCCTTTAAGGTAAGTATTTTAGCTACAGGTGAACTTTTCACTCTTTAACGAAAATTCAGTTTTTGCTTCATTTTAAACTAAATGAATACAGAATAGCGCAGCCATCAAATATTTCTGGAAACAAATTTCATTGAATATTCAGAACAGAAATTTCATCCGAAACAACATTTTCTTGGCTGCAGTTTTATTAAATTTAGTTAACCCTTTTGTAGCCATGCTAGGTCTACAGTTGATTGATTAGCGCTGCAGAATCTGTCAGCATAAATAACTGATAATAATAATAATAATTGATATTTGGTACTTTTATTGCTAGGAAGGGCAGAGAACAGCTTAAAACATTCTCTTAGGTTATGTGTCCACAGAATAATATGTACAATATAGCTGCCTTATAAAATATACTAATTAATATTAGAATATCTCTCTTAAGTGTAGCATCGTTTGAATGCCCAATGCACCAATCTATGCAAATACACAAAGGTGATTGGGCCATATGTTGTGTATGGGCTTTCCTATATACTCAAGCAACCCAACAACACACAGTCAATGCATAAGTTGGTACCAGGGACAAGCAAGAGGCTTCAGATTTAAGAGAGATATTCTGACTAAATATATATTTCATATATTTTATGGTAAATATATTTTGCTATGGCCAAGTAACAACAAAACATTACTCTTCCAATCACGTTAATAGATACATTGGTCTTACAAGGCTGGGCAGGGCTGAGTGTTGCAGGCTTCTTCCTGGGGAAATGGCTTGTTAGTCGTATCACACTCATCTTCACTGACCTCCTCTAGAGAGCTTCTTGAGACACATTGATAAATGGGGTACCAGAAGCCTGGAATAAGAGCAAAGACAATAACATGACTATTGCAGAAGCACAGCTGTCCATAGCTGGAATATAGGCATATATTTAACTAGATAATTGTAGAGTAAGTATGTTGACTATAACACATGGAGAAATGGTTACGTCAACTTCCTTGTTCTTTATATCACTACTTCAACCCCTCAGACTATTAGAGTACTACTTGTTTATGGGGTAAACCTAAACTTTGTCTTCTCAATTTGTCACCACATCTGTCTCGTTCTTAAACTTTATTTCTTAAACATTCACCTTCCAAATGAATGAGGAGAACATTGTGTTTCCCGGCATCACTGGCTACATTGCAAACCGAGGAAGAAACTTTTGCCTGAACCAATGTTGATTAATTCAAACCTCTATGGTGGTTGGTGACTATACTCAGTTTTCCATAGTGTTATAAATGCTCTCAGACAATCACCTGCCTTTTATACTTAGTAGATAGCATAATAGAATTATCCTATTTGCACTTATTCATAAATTATATTACTCTGAAAAATTACATAGTTGCAGTGTGTGTGTGTGTATGAATCTGAGAAATGAATACGCTACCATCTGTTGTGGTTTAACTCCACTTTGATCTCTAAATAATGTCTTGAAACAATAAAAGAAGCAAGTTTATGAGTACATCAAGGAACATCTTACCTTTCCCACAAGTTACAGAGCACATTGTGTTCCCCACTCTTTTCCAAAAAAATTGTGGCTGCTCTGGCCAGTAATGGACTGGGGGAGCAGGGATTGGGGGTATCCGGATGTTACGTTGTAGGGTACCAGCTGGTCTAACTGGGGGCGTTCTTATTTGGGGAGGTGGTACAGGGTTTCGGTCTTCTAGAGCATAACCTCGGGATACTGTATGTTGCTGAGGCTCATTGGAAGACATTGCCCTAAGAGCTCCTAACAAAAAAGACAACACATTATAAATGGTGATAGTTTATATAAATTCTAGAAGTGTGATTAGTAACTGATATTTTGTTGATTTTATTAGTGAAGTAAACTAGCCAATAATGAAGTAGAAAGAATAGCAAACCAATGGGGAACACCCCAGTATTACTCATTAGTACCTATGGCTTAGTAAGTAGCATTAATAGTGATTTTAAATTGCTGTATTTGTGTTGAGGTGTTTTAAGTTTGCCTCTCAAGTTAATGGGATATTAAAGTTGTTGTTTGTTTCATGTAACACACTTAGGGCTAGATAAAGAGTGGTGTATTAAATGTTGCGCACAAGCGAAAAGGGGTTAATTGCGGCCGTTTGCGCACATAAGAAGTAGCGCACGTATTACAAGTAAATGCAGTCAACTTGAAATTGAATTTAACTCGCATTGGAATAGTGCGACTTAAAGTGATGGTAAATCCAAGCATTTAACAAACGCTAGGATTTCCCATTACTAAAAATAAAGTGGACTTTAATTGATGAACCATGTAAAAAAAAAGGGTTGCTAAACTCACCCTTTCTGTGCCATTACACAAAGCTAAACTCAGCCGCTCCGGCTGCCCATGGCCCATCGATCTTCTAACAATGAGGTGCCGCTTGCACCTCTAAACCAATAGCCGTGCGTGCATAAGAAACCTGTCAGTTGACACACACCCTATTGGTTCACTGACTACATTTAGCCACCAATCAGCAAGCAGTAACCAGGTCCTAAACCTAAAATGGGCTGGCTCCTAAGCTTTCATACCTGCTTTTCAAATAAAGATACTAAGAGAACGAAGAAGAAAACTTATAGTAGGAGCTAATAAGAAAGTTGCTTAAAATTGCATGCTCTATCCGAATCATGAAAGAAAAAATTTGGGTTTAGTATCCCTTTACCAAATTAGAGCATATAATGTTTTCACTATAAGAACCCTTTAAAGTATATTGTATGTGCCTCCCTACGTATTTCTAAGATGAGTAAAGCGTGCATATATGATATCTTATATTCCTGTAGATTTCAGGTTATTTCTGAAGTGAATGAAGTACAGAGAGTATCTGCTGCTCACCGTACTCCTGCCGTGCCTGGCTGGGTGATGGATTGTGGTGACTGGAGGCTGTTGGGGAAGACAGGAAAAACTGGAACGAGACCCCTGGGTTATCTTGCTGGAATATCATCTGTGGGAAAGAAAGAGCATTATAGATTCACCTGGGCACCCAAGAGGCAGAACTTTTTTCACTTTCTGCGATGAGATTTTTTAGTGAAAATTCTTCTGCAAGTCATTTTGAAATTAAAATTTAAATAAGGTAGTCTCACTAAAGCATCCGCTCAATTGCATTGTATTGATTAACTGGAGAATAAAGCAATTTTTTTAAGTTTTATAATTTATTGCAGCAGTTGGAAGCTGCAAAGAAAAAAAAATTCTCTTGAATAAATTTGTTTCCTTTGCATTTGCTCTAACATCACATAGTTATAAGGTAAAAATGTAGTAATAAAAAAGGTGCATTGCTCACAAAATATCTTAGATCATAGCTTTGCCGACCGGAAAAGGATAAGGGGTGTAGTTGGGGAAAAAATCCTGAGAGCCTGTCATCAATCAATGCACTATTGCCTTGCAACACTGCTCTGTATTTAAATGCTCTCTTCAAACAGTGCTTCGCTCTGGCTGCACTGTGTTAAGCAAAATGTACGCAGTGCAACCAGAGAGAAGCACTGTTTAAAGAGAACAGTATGTTGTGGAGCAACGCTGCAAAGTGAAATTACTAACAGTTCCTGCATGTGTCCCATTCTTTCAGCAGACATAATGCATTTTCTGCAATGGCATCTAAGATCACAGCATGTTCTGCCTTGGGGCTGGGCACTAAGAAGGTTGCAAGCAGGGAAGAAGCACACCAGCAAAAGATAATAAAATAATCCTACTAACAAGATTTATCAACTAGCAAAGTAGGTACAATATGCTGGTAGATTTCTTTTTGACCAGCATGGTTAGCAACATAATGAAATAAACAGCATTTTAGTACTATTTAGCAGTGAATTGGTTGGCAGACTAGACACTGTAAGGCAGTTAGGGTTGCCACATCAGCCATGTTTCCTGGACACTTATGAGTTACACATGCTGCAGGGTGTGCCGGGAGGAACATGAATAGTGCTGTCCAGGGGTACAATTCAAGTTCCCCTCTGCACACCCTGCAGCGTGTGTAACTCATAAGTGTACAGAAAAACATGGCCGAGGTGACCACCTAAAGGCAGCAGTATGGTCAGTGTACTCTATGGTCGCTGCAAGACAGTGCTAGAAATCTCAGCAGCACTATAAAGTATCTGTATTTATTCATGAAAACAAATAAGATTTTATAAACATTAAGTTTCTGATACATCAAGTGTTATTATTACAGCATCAGTTCATAATAAAGGCTTTTATAGACATCACTTTGTTACCATACACACAACACAGTTACAAATTAGATTTATGTATTTAGGTAATGTGAGTGTGTTTCACACTTTACTAATGATCGAGTTTCTAATAACCAATATCATAGAGACATCCATGCAGGGACAAAGATAACTGTGCCACTATAACAAAGTCACTTGTTTGGCTAACCTGACATCAAGCAGGGAGTTTGCTAATAACAGGCTGATTAGGATCTCTTGAATCACATAGCTGTGAACAACGGAAAGAATTGTAAAGTGTCTACGTTTGACAAATCCCAGGTCTCTCACAGACTTGCAGCTGCCATCTGTTTTGGGATTAAAAGCAGCTTTTTCATAAACATTGGTTTATAATGGGCAGGAGAGATCAGATATGAATATTTTCTTTAAATTTAGTTGAAGCACAAAGCACAAAGGGTGCTCGATTGACTTATAAATGACCTAAAAGAAATGCTAAGTAACCCTTAGACATAAAGCAGAAATGTAATTTCATTTTTCTTAACATATCTTTTGTGTTGTGTGATTTATTAAATGTATTATTATATTTATTACTATTACAACAGCTGTTCTGCATGATAACTAATAGAAAGCTGCAGCTATCTGAATGTAAATTTCCCTTTAAGGGCACAGTCTAGACCAGGGGTGCCCACACTTTTTGTTGGGATCAACTTTTCAAATGACCAGCTCAACAAGATCTAGCCACTAAAAATGGGCCGGCTCATAAGCCTACATTCCTGCTTTTTCCAATAAAGATACCAAGAGAATGAAGAAAAAGTAATAATAGGAGTAAATTATTATTATCGGTTATTTGTAGCGCTAAATAAGAAAGTTGTTTAAAATTGCATGCTCTATCTGAATCATGAAAAAAAAAAAATGTGTTTCATATTCCTTTAAGGTTGCATGATTTAGCAACACATGGATGTGCAAAAGCATAAAGATACAACAGATTAATCCTGTTGACAAAAGTAGTACTGACTTTAATTCGGGTTAACAGGAGAAACCCCTTGTGTTATGTTACAAAACACTGCATTCAAATTACTGCCACTGACCCCCTTTACTTTTCGTGTCTGACCATCAGACTGTTTAATGACCTGCCCCTTCAAACACTGCAGTAGATAAAGCGGTATCCATAGCAACCATACTCTACTCACGCCCCAGTGTTTAGATCGCGTAACTTGACCACATCATTTTGATCACATCGGCCGTGATCTACCAGCTGCGCCTGGGCCCTATTGGGCCCCCCTGGTCTAGACCATTGTTTTCTAAACCTGTCCTCAGGCCTCCCTAACAGTAACAGTCCACATTTTGAGGATATCTGACTTGGAGCACAGGTGAAATAATAAGATGAATAATAAATATGGTTATTTTACATGCTCTCATTCAAGGTAATCCTGAAAACCTCGCCTGTTGGGGAAAAGCATCCTGCATATGGTCCCACATCTATAAGCTTGTAAGAAGTACATGAAACATTTAAATATTTATCGTTTGTTAGGAGCCGAAAATGGCCGCCAAGCTCCACCCACCTATTGAATGTATATTTTGGTAGAAGTTTCCCCAATCACAATTGTATCTTAAATAAGTTTTCCTACTCGCACACGCTTATTTGTGCACGTGCAATTTGAAATAACTAACTGAAAAATATAAAACATGCACTGCTAAACTGTCATACAAGAAAACATCTAACTGGACAAGAAGAAAGCTGTGGGTGGAGCTTGTCGGCCATTTTCAGCCGCTAACAAACGATTATTTAAAAGTTTTATGTACTTCTGATAAGCTTATAGATGTGGAACCTATTGCAAAATGCTTGTCTGGTATGTAACAATACATAATAAAGAATAAGTATTGGGTCTAGACTGTCCCTTTAAAGGAAATTTTTTTTATTGAAAATGCAAACATTGTTTTTCTCTTTTACATTATTTTAGTGAATTTGCTAAAATATACGCTGACCCTACAAATAGCTATGGGTAAATAAGAAATCATCTTGTGATTAATCTTGTGATACACAGCTACATCCTAATCCTACCTATTGGGCAGATCTGACCGGTTAGTCTACGGCTGTACAGGTTGTATATGTGTCTCACTATGATTTCGCTTCCTAGTTCTATTTGTATATTCACACTTTCTGGGAACAAGATCCTACTGAGCATGTGCAAAAGCTCACAGGGTATACATATACTAGTCTGTAATTGGCTGATATCTGTCACATGATACAAGGGGCCAGAAAATGGGAGAAAAAATGAATTTGTCAGAAAAAAATCAACTGCTTATTTGAAATTCAGAGTCGCTGTTAAATCGTGTTTTTATTATGCACTTGTTAATTATGCAATTCTACTACAATCAGTGTAAACAAAAAACAATGAATGCATCAACTACACTAGCTGTTATTTAATTATAATTTGTATTTAGATATTTACGAGAAAGAGGTTAGGTGATACACAACTAAATGTGATTCCTCTGCTCCCCAGTCAGCTGTTCTTTATCATATAATTGGTGAGAGCAGAGTGTTATGGGGATTGTGACTACAGTTACTCAGTAAGGTTTGTTGGTGTATACAAAGCACAATACACACCTGCTGGGATCAGACCTTACACTGTCCTGCTGTGTGTTTTTTTATTTATTTTGAGATAAAAAAATTACATCAGGGAGAGGTTAACTAAAGGGAAGAAAGTAACACTTAGCTCATCATGAGTCAAACGGGAACACAAATGATTTGGTGCAACTGAACACAAGTGAGAATGTGCTGAATGTTTACCAACTAGGACAGAGGTTGCTGGAGGAGATGAACGTTCCTGGCCAAGTTATGCTCTTGCTAATTACTAGAGTAAAGCAGCAATGATGTTATCAATCTATCAACCTATAGAACATGAATCTTCCCTCTTTATTAAAAAATAAGAGATGAACTAAATGAGTTTTATTCCTTACCAAATAGATTTCTTTTTGTTCTAAAAAAGTGGTGTTTTAATACTCTATTCTAGTACACTTGAAAATGATATATCAGTATCAGTTGTGTGCTTTCTGTTAATTCTTATTGGCTGATTGGGCACAAATTGGCTCATTGGCCATTGGGCACAAATTCTCAGCATCAGCTACTGAGTTTTAACAGTACACACCTAATACTGCTGTATTAGTTTAAAGTAAAATTTAAAGGAACATGAAACAAAGTTTTTATTTTATGATTCAGACAGACCATACAATTTAAAACAACTTTAGACTTGACTTATATGCAAAGTGCCTTCAGTCTCCTTGTATCCTTTTGCTGTAGGTGCAGCAATTCACTACTGGTAGCTAGCCAAAAACATCAGATCAGCCAATAAAAAGTGGCCTTTATATATGCAGCCACCAATCAGAAGCTTGCTTCCAGTTGTGCATTGCTGCTCCTAAGCCTACCTAAGTATGATATTCAACAAAGGATACCAAGAGAGCAAAGCAAATTAGGCAATAGAAGCAAATTGTAAAGTTGTTTTAAATTGCATGCTCTATCTAAATTCTAAAAGAAAATGTTTGGTTTAATGTCCCTTTAAACATCTTGATGTGATTCTTCAGTAAAATTTCTCTTTTGACAATTTTTCATGGTGAAAATAATTTGTAAAACCATGAGAAAAGTTTTTCTTTTTGGAGAAAATATTTTGCATAGCTTTTCATTTAGGGTTAGGACACCTGCACTTTGTATAACTTACTTTATATCACTATTTATATGTAACTAATTGCTCTATAAGTGCTGAAGAAACAAGGTTGGTGAATAAAAATACTTTTTGGAAAGAGAGAAATCAGCGTCTGTACGCAATAAATCCATATTATGCTAAATAAAATCCTAACTAGCTAGGCTTGGCATGTATAAAGCTGAATTGTGGCCCCATCTGCAGATGTGATATTGCCACGTCAGGCTACTGTAGTCCCAGCTGCATTACACTACTTACCAAAAGAGACGATTCAGATGTCTTTTGTCAGTTTGATTTCTAAACTAAACTTAGCATTCTTTGAATCAATTTTTCATGGATTTGTTTGATTGGTTCCACAAAAAAATGTTTTTTCATGAATCATGGGAGAAAAAGACATTTTGACAAAAACCTTAAACACTCCTTATATAAACTAATAACCACAAGTGGCTGAAAAAGTAAGAAATATATTTATCTGCTGGTTCAGGTGTCTTTGTAACTCAGCGAAGCTATACAGACTGAGAATAAATCATTTGCAAATTAAAGGGACATAAAACACATTTTGTTCTTTCATGATTCAGGTATAGTATACAATTTTAACCACTTCACTACCGGGACTTTCAGAGAATAACTTGCCCAAAATAACGGAGAATTTTTAGTATTTTTGCTATCACTCCATTTAAACAGAAATAGAGCCTTGTTTTTTTTTACTTACCTGTCAAAGCTATATTTTTTTTTTTAAGTAGACAACCCAAGGTATTGATCTAGACTCATTTAGGTAAATTTCATGCCACCATTTCACCGCCAAATGAGATCAGAAAAAAAATTGTAAACTTTTTCACAAACTTTGGGTTTCTCACTGAAATGATTTATACACTGCTTGTGTGGGATGGTTGGACCTGCCCTTAGCCTACTAATTTGACTGTTTTAAAAAGCAGTTCGTAATTAGAAGGCCGCTAATTGCAGCTGCGCACCATACTTCTATTATTCCTGGCAGTGAAGGGGTTAATCAGGTAGCTTGCAAGGTTAATTTTAGCTTTAGTGTAGAGATTACCCTCTCACCACCTGATCCCTCCCAAACAGCCAGTAGTAGAACTATTCAACAGAGGGTCCTTGTGCAAGATTTTTTTGTGGCCCTCCAAAGGTAACTCAGTAAAAAGCAAAAGTAATTAAAAATACATTCTTCTCTGTATAATGATTTTTAGGATAGATAGATGGACCTGCTACTTGCACTAATAAAAGGCTCCCCTGCACCAATGTTAGTTCCACCCCTACAAACAGCTCTCTTCCCTCCCTCACCCTCCACTGGTCACCCCCATTTCAGGTACTGGCAGACAGTCTGCGAATATGAAATATGAAGGCAGCACAAAGATGGCAGCAGTATAAAATTGAATTCCCTATCTGAATTATTTTCTTTGCATAAAAGTTTTGTAGATGAACCATTTATACAGCCCGTCTGGGAGTATTTTTGTAACAATGTATTGTTTTGCTTATTTTTTAATAACATTGTGTTGATTTTCAGACTCAGTCCCAAAGTATCAGACGTATACATGCGTTTACAAACTCCTGAGTCTTTAGGAAGCACTTGAAGCTTTCAAAACTAGGGGGGAAACTTGTGGGGCAAGGCAGAGAGTTCCACAAGATGGGAGCCAGTCTGGAGAAGTCCTGTAAACGGGAGTGCAATGAGGTAACCAGAGAGGAGGAGAATAGGAGGTCATGAGCAGAGCGAAGGGGACGGGAGGGAGAGTATCTGGAAACAAGGTCTGAGATATAGGGGGAGCAGTGCAGTTGAGGGCTTTGTATGTCAGAGTGAGATTTTTGTATTTAATCCTAGAGGTAAGAGGAAACCAGTGAAGGGATTGGCAGAGAGGTGCAGCAGATGAAGAGCGATGTGTAAGGAAGATGAGCCTAGCAGAGGCATTCATTATGGATTGTAAAGGAGCTAGGCGGCAGCTGGGGAGACCAGAGAGGACAGAGTTGCAGTAATCGAGGCGGGAAAGGATGAGAGAGTGGATTAAAATATTGGTTGTGTCTTATGTAAGGAAATGTCTAATTTTAGACATGTTTTTATGGTGGAAGCGGCAGGATTTAGCCAAGGACTGAATGTGAGGAGTAAAAGAAAGATCTGAGTCAAATGTGACCCCAAGACATTGGGCATGCGGGGTAGGGGTAATGATGGAGTTCTCGATAAAAAAAGAGGGTTTTTCAGACCCGCCCTCTGTGCTCTACTGAGCGGGTCTGGTTTTCCCTCAGAGTGCATCTGGCCAGCTGTCTAGTCACAGCCTGGCCCGACTGCACCATTACACTTAATGTAGCTCGCTCCCGCTGTCAGACAGAGCAGGAGCAAGCTACATTGAGTGTAATGGTGTGGTCGGGCTGGGCTGTGACTAGACAGCTGCCCAGAAACGCTCTGAGGGAAAACCAGACCCGCTCAGTAGAGCACAGAGGGCGGGTCTGAAAAACCCTCTTTTTTTAATAAAAAATGCCCGGCAATATTATGTTACATAAAGCTAGCACTAATATAAGGTTATATAATTCTGCACTATGTGCAGAATTATATAACATTATTTTCTAGGTTTACTGGCACTTTAACGATTGCTGTCTCTGTGGAGTGATAGGGACAAAATCCAGATTGCAGTGGGTCAAGGAGGGAGTTTAATGTAAGGAAATGGGATAGGCGTGCATATACTAGCTTTTTCGAGAAGCTTTGAGGTAAGAGGGAGGAGGGAAATAGGGCGGTAGTAACAAGGGAAGGTTTTTTGAGGATAGGTGTGACCAGTGCATGTTTCAGCGATGAGGAAAATATACCAGTGCTGAGGGAGAGGTTGAAGATGTGTGAGTATAGGGGTAAGGGTAGAAGACAGGAAGGGGAGTAGCTGTGAGGGGATAGGGTCAAGGGGATAGGTAGTGAGGTGAGAGCACAGTATAAGTGCAGAAACCTTTTCCTCAGTAACGGGAGAAAGAGCTAAGATTATGGCTATGTAGGTTGTGGATTATTGCGAGCGTTTGAGGGGGTGAGAGAATGGAATTATGTTGAGAGCTGATTTCATTTCTGATGGAATCGATTTTATTATTGAACTGGTTGGCAAAGTCTTGAGCTGACAGAGAAGTTGTATTAGGAGGTGGGGGTGGGCAGAGAAGAGTATTGAAAGTGGAGAACAGACGTTTTGGATTTGAAGAAAGAGTAGAGATAAGAGTAGAGAAGTAATGTTGCTTATAGAGATTAAAGGGACAGTATACTGTAAAATAGTTTTTCCCTTAATGTGTTTACAATTGCTTTTTTTACCAACTGCGGAGTAAAATATGTATGAAAATGAGCTTTTTAAGGTTTATTTCTGTATATTAAAGCTCTGATTTTGTGTTTTGAAGCCACAGCCTAATAAAATTGGTTGAGCTTGTAGGTATAATCAGATCTCATTACTGTATCACATTGTGCACATATACCTGCTTCTTTATCTTATATCTGTCCTTAAAACAATCACCAATACTTTGAGAGAACAATGGAAAATCAACATTTTATTACCTTATCTCTGCTTTATCACACTGGGAGTGTAATTTCTTCTGCTGGCTGTGTTTACAAAGCTTATCTATAGCTGGTACGCGCGGCCACAAAATATCAGAATAGGTGGGGATACCACATGCTAAATTAACAATTTCAAATTCCAATATAAGGGTAAAGGAGCTACTTGTAAACAATTTAATACACTCCAGCAGGTAAAGTGGATCATTGGGAACAAATTAAAGGGGAGAAAATTTTTGAGTAAACTGTCCCTTTAAGGGGAGAATAGTAGGAGTTCAAGATAAATTTGTAATGAAGAAAATCAGCTGAACTCTGAGATTTTCTCCAGTGCCACTCAGCAGTACGGGAATATCTGTGTAGGTACCGTGTCAGAGGAGTATGCCAGGGCTGAGGATGAGTGTGTGATTTCCTTGATTTTCAACAAAAGATACCAAGGGAACAAAGAACATTTGATAATAGAAGTAAATTAGAAAGTTGCTTAAAATTGCATCCTCTATCTGAATATTGTTTTTAAAAAATGTGGGTTTCCTATCTCTTTAATACAGTTTTGTATTTTTTAATGGACAGTGGACCTGATTCATTTACAGTATCTCATATTGTTTCTATCCTTACTCTCTATTGCATATTGAATGGTAACAGCAATCAGTGAGACTGAAGTGAATCGACCTCAAGATGATATCATTCATTTTAATCTGTTTGTTTGTTTTTAATCTGTCACTCTTCAACCTTCATTAATAATTAAAAAAAACACTTCAGACAAATTCTTATGCAAACATGACATAATGAGCTACCTCATACTTTAGTGAGGCACAACAACATATTAAGGAGGATAAAGATGAAATCACTGCTGTTTAACATACTTACAACAATGCTTTAAAGGGATTGTAAAAACATTGAGATTTTTATATAAAATTTTAGTTATTCGTAATAAAACAACGCTTCAATATACTTTCATTATTTATTTCCCCCCTTTTCATGTAAGTTAGTGCTGGAAAAACAAAGATCAAGCATGGATTGGCTCTTCCAAATAAGGTAAGTAATGAGTGGAGTTTGGCTATTGGAAAACAATTGCAGCAAACAGTATGTTTTGTTCCCCCTTAGTGTAGGGATTAGTGAAATACTACTATCCCCGAGGGGATTATACTGAAGTGCTCGTGTATGTGTATCATTGAGTGCTTATTAAGCCTGTATTCAATTATTTGACTTTACAATACTAAGTCTCACCTATACCAATATTGAATCCTTTACATATGTATTTAGTTATAAGATATCTAAATTTTAAGAAAAGTTAACTGCACTTTCCCAAGATAGAAATGTTTAACCTTACTATTTTCCCCTTTCCTTTACCTTTCTATCCCTCTACCCCTTTGTCTCTTCTTTTATCCTTTAATATATTAGGTTACAAATCCAGAGGTGGATGCTAATCGCCAAAAATATTATACAATATAGCCTGCATTTGTATAGCAAATACCATGAGATAATTCTTTAGTTTAATGTCCCGGTTTACGTCAAGTTATATAAGCAAGATCTTAGCTAAATGACATAAACCAGCTAGTTCATAATACAATATAGCCTGTGTTATACAGCAAGTACTATAGAATAATTTTTAGCTTAATGTTGCAGTTTATATCAGTTTGCATAAGCAAGATCCTAGATAAATGACATATACCAGCAAAACACGTTAATGCATGTAACAATACAACCTTGATCAACAAAAGCCATGAGCTAGGAACAAATGCAGGGTTTCATGTATTCCTTAACAGATATAATTATTACAGCTATAACCAGCGATTACACTTCCAATTCAGCGGTATAATCTAGCAAATAATACCTATATATTAGGGTTCTGACCCCCTTTCCCTTTTTTTATATGACAATAAGCCTATAAGAACTCTAGGTAGCGTCTCTAATAGACTCCCATATATTAATCCAAGGTGTAAAGGGTAGAAATATCAAGCAGTCAGTTTTAAAAGCCAGTAATAAATGCCTTGAAGTCTGTTAGTTGCACCATTATGAATGACAATTAGCAACAGTTTGTATCAATCATAGCATACAGGTAGCAGCCGCTAACAAAAGAATTTGTATTCGGTATTAATATGTTTCAAGCCAGGATCTTATCACTATGATCTGGAGAGATGGTTGAGATAGCAAATCCCGCAGTAAACTTACGACTCCACTTTATCCAGCTTATCCTTGCAGTGTGCAAGGTTATTCATTTCTTTCCCAGCCTTTTTTGGGTAAGCCAGGAGACCACCAGCAGATTAATAACAGGGGCTAGTCAAATTGAGCACAGCGAGAGCACAGTGAGAAGCTGAGTTCTGAAATATAAGTATCAACTTATCTTATGTTCTTTAACACTGCGCCCTGCCACAGCACACTTTCCCACACTTGATGTACGCTCTCAGCGAAGGTCTGGCTTACCCCAATCCTCGCTTCTCCGGTCCTCGCAGGACACCAGGAATTACCTGTAGTCTGGTCCCAGCCGCACACCTCCTCTCCTTAAGTGCGGCCACACAGATAAGCGAGTGCCCTGCCAAACACCGTCTGCATCCGGGCACGGGAGGTTCCCCCCTCAACCGCTATCACTGCAAGAGCCAATCAACAGAGGGTCTGCTATAATGAGTAGGCAGGGACCGATACCGCCAAGACTGCTCACCCTTGTTCCTCCTCGGGGAGTCAGCGGAAAGTCTGCTGTAGTGGGTAGGCAAGGACCGACACAACCACGGATACTCACCCTTGTTCAGACCCACTTAACCGGTAAAAGAGTTTCGATGTATCAGGATGTTCCTTTTCCCTCCGAGGGAAGCTTGCGGGGAAGTTCCCCTAAAGCAGTTAAAAGTTCCTCGCGAACAAATCTCTTGCTAAATCAGCTGTTAGGAGACTCCTTAACTCGGGCGGGCCGTAGCCTCGCAGAGCGCCACACAAAACACCTGGTAAGCACTCCAGGACAAGTGGCTAGGAGCGGGGAGCGATAGAGTAGCGTTCTCTCACAACACCTGTGCGCAGGTAATCTGCACAGCACCTCCCTCACCGGAAGTCTCTCCCGCAGCAAACAGTATGTTAATTTGTTTTAAAAATGTTTAGACTTGGCTGATATGTTATTCTGTAGCAAAACAACCCTAAATGTCTTGTAATTACATTCAGCTAGATTACGAGTTTTAAGCGCTATAGAGAAATTAACGAACGCAACAAAAGTTATGTTATTTAATTTTCTATAGCGCTGCTATTACAAGTTTGCAAACATACACCTTTTGCGTGCGATATGGTTACGTTGAGCTCCATACCGCACACAATCAGAGCGCTGTGTTTGACGTGCTCGTGCACGATTTCCCCATAGACATCAATGGGGAGAGCTGGCAAAAAAAAAAACCTTACACCTGCGATCGCGGAAACAAAAGTTCTGTAACGTAGCCCCATTGATGTCTATGGGGAAATTAAAATACTGTTTAAACCTAACACCCTAACATAAACCCTACGTCTAAACACTCCTAATCTGCTGCCTCCAACAGTTATTAACCCCTAATCTGCCACCCCCCGATATCCTGCCACATAAATAAAATGATTAGCCCCTAATCTGCCGCTCCCGATATCGCCGCCACTATACTACATTTATTAACCCCTAAACCGCCAGCCCCGCACATCGCAACAAGCTAAATTAAACTATATTAACCCTCAAACCTAACCCCCCTAACTTTAACATAATTAAATTAGATCTAAATTAAATTTACAATTATTAACTAAATAATTCCTATTTAAAACTAAATACATACTTACCTGTGAAATAAAACCTAAGCTAGCTGCAATATAACTAATAGTTACATTGTAGCTAGCTTAGGTTTTATTTTTATTTCACAGGTAAGTTTGTATTTATTTTAACTAGGTAGACTAGTTAGTAAATAGTTATCAACTATTTACTAACTACCTAGTTAAAATAAATACAAACGTACCTGTGAAATAAAACCTAACCTGCCTTACACTAAAAACTAACATTACAAAAAAAACAAAAAACTAAATAATCCTATTCTAATACCCTTAAAAAAACAAAAAAATAAACAAACCCTACTCTAGAATAAACTACCAAGGGCCCTTAAAAGGGTCTATTGGGGGGCCCTTAAAATGGTCTTTTGTAGGGCATTGCCCCTGAGATAAACAGCTCTTTTACTTTAAAAAGAATACAAACACCCCCTAACACTATACAAACCCCCACCCCCAAAACTACCTAGGGCCCTTAAAAGGGCCTTTTGTAGGGCATTGCCCTAAGATAAACAGCTCTTTTAAAAAAAAAAAACAAAACTGAAAATATACATTACACAAAATAACAAATTATTAAAAATAAAAAAGAATTACACCTAATTTAATAGCCTTATCAAAATAAAAAAGCCCACCCAAAATAAAAAAAAACCTAGCCTACAATAAACTACCAATGGCCCTTAAAAGGGCCTTTTGTGGGGCATTGCCCCAAAGATATCAGCGCTTTTACCTGTAAAAAAATACAAACACCCCCCAACAGTAAAACCCACCACCCAACCAACCCACCGAAATAAAAACCCTAACTCTAAAATAACCTAAGCTAACCATTTCCCTGAAAAGGGCATTTGTATGGGCATTGCCCTTAAAAGGGCATTTAGCTCTTTTACTGCCCAGACCCTAAACTAAAAAAATAAAACCCTACTGAATAACATACTTACATCAGCCGGCGAAGTCCTCATCCATGCGGCAAGAAGTCTTCATCCAGACGGCCTCTGCGATCTTCATCCATCCGACGCGGAGCTCCTCTTCTTACGGTCGCCGCCGTAAACTGAAGCTTCAATGCAAGGAACGTGATTAAAGATGGCATCCCTTGCATCCCTATTGGCTGAAAATTTTGAATCAGCCACTAGGAATTAGGGCTGCTAAAATCCTATTGGCTATTCAAATCAGTCAATAGGATTTTAGCAGCTCTAATCCTATTGGCTGATTTGAATGACTTGCATTGACGTTCCAGTTTACGGCGGCGACTGTATGAAGAGGATGGTCTGCACCAGATGTCTTCATGATGGACCCGCTCCGCGCCGTCTGGATGAAGATAGAAGATGCCGTCTGGATGAAGACTTCTTTCTGCCTGGATGAGGACTTCTCCGGCTGGATGAAGATGGAAGAGGCCGTCCGGATGAAGACTTCTTGCCGCCTGAATGTGGACTTCGCCGGCTGGATGGATCCTTCAAGAACTGTAAGTGGATCGTCAAGGGTTAGTGTTAGGTTTTTTTAAGGGTTTTTTGGGTGGGTTTTATTTTTAGATTAGGGTCTGGGCATGTAAAAGAGCTAAATGCCCTTTTAAGGGCAATGCCCATAGAAATGCCCTTTTCAGGGCAATGGGAAGCTTAGGTTATTTAACATTTTTTTATTGGGGGGGGTGTTGGGTTTAACTGTTGGATGGGTGTTTGTATTTTTTTTACAGGTAAAAGAGCTGATATCTTTAGGGCAATGCCCCACAAAAGGCCCTTTTAAAGGGACATTAAACCCAAATGTTTTCTCTCAAGATTCAGATAGAGAATACCATTTTAAACAAATTTCTAATTTACTTCTATTATCTAATTTGCTTCATTCTCTTGCTATTCTTTCCTGAAAAGCATATCTAGATAGGCTCCATAGCTGCTGATTGGTGCCTGCCCATAGATGCCTCTCACCCATGTGCATTGCTATTTTTTTAACAAAGTATATCTAAAGAATGAAGCAAATTAGATAATAGAAGTAAATTGGAATGTTGTTTAAAATTGTATTCTCTCTCTGAATCATGAAATAATTTTTTGGGGTTTAATGTCCCTTTAAGGGCCATTGGTAGTTTATTGTAGACTATGGGTTTTTTTTATTTTGGGTGGGCTTTTTTATTTTGATAAGGCTATTAGATTAGGTGTAATTCTTTTTCATTTTTGATAATTAGTTATTTTTCATAATTTAGTGTTTGGTTTTTTTGTAATTTTGTTAGTTTTTATTTTTGTAATTAGACACTTTTTGTAATTTTTAGAGTAGTGTTTTTTTATTAGTAGTTTAGTTTAATTTAAATGGTAGTTAGTTTAATTGCAGTTTAATAATTATCTTAGTTTAATTGTTAGTTTAAAATTTTGTTTTTTAATTTGACAGGTAAGTTTTAATTTAATTTAATCTAGGGAAATTGTAATTTTAATATAAAGTTAGGGGGTCATTAGGTTTAGGGGTTACTAGTTTAAATTAGTTTATTTCGTTGTGGGGGGCTTGCGGTTTAGGGGTTAATAGGTTTATTATTAGAATTCTTAGGATTAGGACATCGGGTAAAACTCCGCCTCAAAGGATTACAGCTCATTCTACTAAGTCAGTTTCTACTTCCCCGGCGGTGTGGGCGGACGGCAGATTAGGGGTTAATATGGCATTTTCAGCGTTACAAGCCGCAACGCAAAACTTGTAATCTAGCTGAATGTGTTTACTGTCCCTTTAACCAACTAATTGCAAGAAACATGCCTCTCGGTGGTTTAACGCATTGCTAGAAATAAACAAATATTAAAGGGGTCAAATCACTAGTGAATAACATACTTACATAAGTGATTTAACCCCATGAAAACCCTAACAGCAGCAATCAAGGAGTTCAATTAATGGTACATAACCCTATAATTAACAGACACCTAGATTATGAGTTTTACGTTACGGTTTTAACACTGAAAAAATTGCCATTTCAGCGTAAAAACAGTAACACAGCCATTCTGAGTCTTGTCGGTATAGCTATACCGCAAGCATTTTAGCCTGTAACGCAACGTCAATCCTGCACTCAAAAAAATGACGTTTTTGGGTGGGATTTCCATAGCGCCGGTATCGCAAGTTGTGTGGTGAGGCTAAAATGCTTGCATTCCAGCCTATACCGACATGATCGGTTCCGCTATCTGAAAGCAGTAGTTATGAGTTTTGTGCCACAAAAATGTTTCACAAAACTCATAACTAAAGTGTTACAAAGTACACTAACACACATAAACTACCTATTAACCTCTATTCCATCACCCTACCGCATCGCAAACACTATTTAAAACTTATTAAGCCCTAATCTGCCGCTCCCAACATCGTCGCCACTAATAAAAGTTATTAACCCCTATTCAGCTGCTCCCCGACATTGCCACCACTATAATAAAGTTATTAACCCCTATTCCGCCGCTCCCCGACATTGCTGCCACTAAATAAAGTTACTAACCCCTAAACCTCTGACCTCTCACATCTCCGCCACTAAATAAACATATTAACCCCTCAACCTAACAACCCCCTAACTTTAAATTAAAATTACAATATCCCTATCTTAAAATAAATAAAAACTTACCTGTGAAATAAAAAAAAACAAGTTTAAACTAACAATTAACCTAACATAACTATTAAACATAACTATTATACTAAAATTAAACTAACTACCAATTAAATAAACTAAATTACACAAAAAAAACTAACATTACAAAAAATACTAAATCACAAAAAATGACAAACACTAAATTAACAAAAATAACAAACAAAATTATCCATAATAAAAACAATTACACCTAATCTAATAGCCCTATAAAAATAAAAAGTCCCCCAAAATAAATAAATCCCCTAGCCTACAATAAACTACCAATAGCCATTGCCCTAACAAAATCAGCTCTTTTACCTGTAAAAAAATACAAAGACTCCCTCAACAGTAAAACCCACCACCCAACCAACCCCCCAAAATAAAAAAACCTAACTCTAACAAAAACCTACGCTACCCATTGCCCTGAAAATGGCATTTGTATGGGCATTGCCCTTAAAAGGGCATTCAGCTCTTTTAAAAAAGCCCAAACCCTATTCTAAAGAAAAAGTACACCCAAAAACACTAACCCCCGACGATCCACTTTCCGTTTCTGAAGTCCAGACATCCAGGCAGCGAGAAGTCTTCATCCAGGCAGCGAGGTCTTCATCCATCCAGGCGGCATCTTCTATCTTCATTCCGGCAGCGTCTTCTATCTTCATCCCGGTGGCGCGGAGTGGATCCATCCTTAAAGACATCCAGCGCGGAGCATCCTCTTCATACAGTCACCGCCGTAAACACTGAATCTTCAATGCGAGGGAGCCTTTTCAAAATGGCGTCCCTTGCATTCCTTATTGGCTGATTTGATTTTTGAAATTCAAATCATGCCCATAAAAATGCCCTTTTTGAGGGCAATGGGTAGCTTAGGTTTTTGTTAAGAGTTAGGTTTTTATTTTGGGGGGTTGGTTGTGTGGTGGGTTTTACTGTTAGGGGGTCTTTGTATTTTTTTTTTACAGGTAAAAGAGCTGATTTCTCTAAGGCTTTATTGTAGGTTAGGGGTTTTTTTTTTATTTTGGGGGGCTTTTTTATTTTTATAGGGCTATTAGATTAGGTGTAATTGTTTTTTTGTGGATAATTTAGTTTGTTATTTTTTGTAATTTAGTATTTTTTATTTTGTATAATTTTAGACTTTTTTAATGTGTAATTTAGTTTATTTAATTGGAAGTTATTTTAATTTTAGTATAATAGTTATGAAAGGTTAATTGTTAGTTTAAACTTTTTTTTAAAATTTTACAGTTAAGTTTTTATTTATTTTAAGATAGGGATATTGTAATTTTAATTTAAAGATAGGGGTTGTTAAGTTTAGGGGTTAATAGTTTAATTTAGCTTTTTGCTATGTGGGGGACTGGCGGTTTAGGGGTTAATAGGTTTATTTAGTGGCAGTGATGTGGGAGGCCAGAGGTTTAGGGGTTAATAACTTTATTAAGTGGCGGCGATGTCGGTGAGCGGCGTAATAGGGGTTAATAGCTTTTTTATAGTGTCAGCGATGTTGGGGTGCGGGGGAATAGGGGTTAATAACTTTATTATAGGGGCGTCAATGTCGGGGAGCAGTGGAATAGGGGTTAATAACTTTTATTAGTGACGGCGATGTCGAGAGCGGCAGATTAGGGGTTAATAACTTTATTTTGATGTCGGCGATGTCGGGGCGGCAGATTAGGGTTGTTTAGAGTTGGGGTTTATGTTAGGTTTAATTGTAACTTTTTTTTCCCCCATAGACATCAATGGGGTTGCGTTACGGAGCTTTTCATTCCACGTTTCAGGTGTTAGGTTTTTTTCTAACACGCAATCCCCATTGATGTCTATGGGGAAAGCGTGCACGAGCACGTCAAAGCAGCCCTTGGATTTTGTGCGGTAAGGAGCTTATCGCAACCATATCACACACACAAGGCGGCTTTTCAGAAACTTGTAATGGCAGCGCTATGGAGGGTGAAATAACGCAACTTTTGTTACGTTTGTCTCGCACCCTCTATAGCGCAAAACTCATAATCTAGGCGAGAGTTATTTCTTTTTTATTTGAATACATTCTTAACTAACCTAGGGGATTTCAAATAAAATCTGAATAAGTAATCTGAAAAAGAACAAAGCAACTAAAATCCACTTTAATAGCACCCAGCACGTGACAAACCCTCAGTATCTGGGACCATTGAGAACTCTGATAAAGTGACACTTTTAAATTGTTTTCAAATATTTATATTGTATTAAAATATTTTACAACTCAGTACTTAAAGGGACACTGAACCCATTTTTTTTCTTTCATGATTCAGATAGAGCATGCAATTTTAAACAACTTTCTAATTTACTCCTATTATCAATTTTTCTTCATTCTCTTGATAACTTTATTTAAAAAAGCAGGAATGTAAGCTTATGAACCGGACCGTTTTTGGTTTAGTGCCCTGGGTAGCGCTTGCTGATTGGTGACTTCAGAGAGAGAGAGCATGCAATATTTGTTCTCTTGGTATTCTTTGCTAATGGGAAGTCTTTAGCAGTCTATGACCACAGTATTATTTGCAACAATATATAACATTGTTACAACCACTGCTGCCAAATGGCTAAAGACACATGCACATGCCTGAGCTCACCTAGGATTACTCATTAACAAAGGATACCAAAAGAACTAAGAAAACTTGATAAAAGAAGTTAGTTGGAAAGTTGTTTAAAAAGTAATGCTTTATCTAATCCGTTTATGTTTAATTTTAACTTTACAGTCTCTAATGTAAATGATTAATTTCAGAAAAAACAGGGATATGCAGCTGTTTTTGTGTCCTGTTCTTTATCTTCCCTTCTCTTAACGGACCCTTTTTGTAGCTAAAAAGACAAATCACTAAAACTTCTTACAAGCCTTGCAACAAGCAAGCTTACCTGTATGGGAATAAACCTGAGCTTGGCACCCAAACCAAAATGCTGAAATACAGCTCAGCTACAAATCACTCATCATGACGATGAACTAGAAACTTTATTGGCACATCACTCCTGGAAATAAATAATCATTTGGGCAGCTGCCTCGGAAATATTCTGGAAAGTTTATCAGTTTCTGAAAACCTGAGCTAGTTATTCTTCAAAACAAGACATGATAGAGTTCTTGGTAGTTTATTGGCTGCTGAAGAGTATAAGTCAAACAGGAAATGTACCTGAAATTTGTATTGAAAACTGAAAAACTTTTGATCTGTAGAACTTCCTCTCATGGAAAAGCAAAGCTGTCTGCTAGTTTTGCATAATTCAATATAATGATTTTCACCTTTTAAAGGGGCAGTCTAGTCAAAATTAAACTTTCATGAGTCAGCACTGATTATCTAAAATGCAAGTCTGTCAAAAGCACAAAATTATTATTATTATTATTATCGGTTATTTGTAGAGCGCCAACAGATTCCGCAGCGCTAGAAAATGGGGAATTAAGGGATTATCTATCCTTTTTTTTAAACAATAAATAATAATAATAAATATTTTCAAGTAGTCTGTCCCTTTAAAGGGATAGTAAACACCAAAAATGTTATTGTTTAAAAAGATAGATAATCCCTTTATTTACCATTCCCCAGTTTTGAATAACCAACACTGTTATAGAAATATACTTTTTACCTCTGTAATCGCCTTGTATCTAAGCTTCTGCTGACTGCCTCCTTATCTCAGATCTTTTGACAGACTTGCATTTCAGGCAATTAGTGCTGACTCTTAAATAACTTTCGTGCATGAGCACAGTGTTATCTATATGAAACACATGAACTAACGGCCTCTAGTGGTGAAAAACTGTTAAATGCATTTAGTTGAGAGACGGCCTTCAAGGGCTTCGAATTTAGAAATTAGCATATGAGCCTACCTAGGTTTGGCTTTCAACTAAGAATAACAAGAGAACAAAGCAAATTTGATGATAAAAGTAAATTAGAAAGTTGTTTAAAATTACATGCCCTATCTGAATCATGAAAGTTTAATTTGGACTTTACTATCCAAGTATCCCTAAAAAGAGCTATCCTGGGAGGATGCAAAGACATTGCAGTTTCTGTAGTGGCTTAGGCCTAGTTTAGATCATGAAGCCATGTATGGGCAACTGAAGAGATTCTCTGGATCGGTAGACAAAAAAATAAAATAAATCCTGAACATAATAATACCAGTGTAGACATACAAATACAATATAAACAAACTATATATATATATATCTAGAACGTCATTTTACCTCTCATCTGAAAGAGGGGTCTCATTTCATATAAGGGTCTCATGAGTATATGTATTTTTATCAACAACAAAAAACACAATTTCAACAACCTCTCCCGTTTACTATAACAAAATATTGCTTGTTTTACATCCATCAAGTGAAATCTAGTGGGTCAAGTGGCACCTCATTTGAAAGGGGAGATTTCCCTCTTTTATGTAAAGGATGTATGAGCTTATTTTTGGTGGATATAGTTGAACATTATCTAAAGCCTCACATATTTATTTCTCTAAATCTAGTCACTAGAAATCTATCATTTTTACATTCTCCAATGGATCAAGTAGCCCCTGGTAGAGTCACTGCGCCCTTTTATGATGCACAGGGGCTGAATTAAGGGCTCTTTAAGAGAATGGGAGGCTCGTGATAGCAATTTCAGTGACTACAGTGAAAATTTGTATTTTTTATTCATATTACCAATTATATAAGCAGCAAGTGCTACACAGCATACTGTCTAGTGCAGTGTTTTTCAACCAGTGTGCCGTGGCACACTAGTGTGCCGTGAGAGATCCTCAGGTGTGCCACGGCAGACTGACAACAGTGTGACATATTTTTTAAACTTTGCTTGTTTTTTACTCCCAGTGCAGGGGTAGTTTGTAGGAGGCATGGCATAACAGCACAATACATACAGTATGTGTGTGTTTGTGTGTATGTGTATATATATATATGCTGTATTAGGCTACAATGTGTGATTTTTTTTACATTTTGGGATGGTGGTGTGCCACAGGATTTTTTAATGTAAAAAAGTGTGCCACGGCAAAAAAAAAGGTTAAAAATCACTGGTCTAGTGTACCATACAAAAATGCATCAGGAACTGAGTAATTGTATCACCTGAGCTCACTCTTCTATGTAGCACTTTCATTACTGCAAAACCAAGATATGCCAAAAAGTGGTAATATTCCTGTTAAATGTTATTCAATTAATTAAAGGGACATGAAAGTCATACATTAGTCTTCTTAAATTAATCAAATTGTCATTTTTATTTGGTTGCACAAAAGGGGTGCAGTTTTTTTTCAGTAGTAGGTAGAACAGAATACTGGACATGTCCAGAGGGAAAAAAATCTGTTACTTGTAATGTCATGAATGGAAAAACAATATCAGAAAGTAAATTATTCTTCCCAAAGACAAGAAAATGGAAAATATTATATTGGCAGCAATAAACCCTTGCACAGTTGAATCCATTTTCCTATTTACTGCAAAACACATTTTATTCACTTCTTTTGCTTAAAGGGACACTGAACCCCAATTTTTTTCTTTCATGATTCAGATAGAGCATGCAATTGTAAGCAACTTTCTAATTTACTTCTATTATCAATTTTTCTTCATTCTCTTGCAATCTTTATTTGAAAAGAAGGCATCTCCGCTAAGGAGCCAGCAAATTGTGGGTTCAGACCATGGACAGCACTTGTTTAAAGGTGCTGTCCAATCAGCAAGGACAACCCAGTTTGTTCACCTAAAATGGGCCGGCATCTAAACTTACATTCTTGCTTTTCAAATAAACATACCAAGAAAATGAAGACAATTTGATAATAGGAGTAAATTAGAAAGTTGCTTAAAATTGCATGCTCTATCTGAATCACAAAAGATTTTTTTTTGGCTACAGTGTCCCTTTAAATCCACAAAATGTTTAAGTTATATTATAAAGGTAAAATGTGCGGTTATAGCTATGCACAGAGCTAAATCTAAGACTTTAATATTATAGACCGTACTCACGTATACATCCAAAGCTTCCGTAGTAGGACCAGCAGCAGTGAAGGTTTCCCCACCCTTCTCCTCCCGTCCTGGGCGTGTGTAGATAAACACTGTCCCTCCAGCCTCATATCTTCCAGGTGGGTCCACAGCCCAGTTACCATTAATGACTGATTTCCCAGAGCGGCTTCTCAAAGCTGGAAAATAAAGTTACACATTCTGAATATTTCTGTCATGCCAAAGCTCTTGCAAAGCATTTATTTCCAAAAGCCAATCTTTTCTTACCTATACTAGCTCAGCTAAACATATTCTTAACTTAATAACTTAAATATGCAATTCTGTACAAATATGTGAGTCAAATACAAATCAGAACTGACTAATATAAAAAGTGAACATTCATGGACAGAGTATGTGGGTTTCCAACCATTTCAGTTTAGGCACAAAAGTGACATTTTAATTTTACAAGTCATATGACCTGTGAATGTATTTTTAAAACTGCATTGATTGAATAAACATATTAAAAGAACAGTGTACTGTAAAATAGTTTTTCCCTTAATATGTGTTTCCAAAGATTTGTTATACCAGCTGCAAAGTATAAAACATATGAGAAATTGCTTCTTTGGATTTATTTTTGTATATGAAGTAGCGGGTTTTGTTATTTGAAACTATAACCCATTAAAATGGGTTGATATTGCAGGGAAATCCAATCTCCTTATTTTACCACTTTCTGTACACACATATGTTTCTATATATAATCTCTATCTGTATACCAAAACCCAATATTTAGAGACAACAATTGAAAATTAACATTTTATTTCTTATCTCTCCTACTTCCACTGGAAGTGTAATTTCTTCTGCTGGCTATGTTTACAAAGCTTTTCTATAAAGGAACACAATGCTGCATATCTGCAGCCCCTAGCAATAAAAGGGGTATGCTGTGTGTATTAACAAACAATGTTATATTTCAAACAAATTTTCTCACCAAGGTAGTTGGGACTTCGAGTGAGCTCTGTCACATTAATATGAGTGGCTCCTTTTGGGATCTCCAGGATTTTGTGATAGCCAATAGGAACACTGGTCTCATTAAAGGTCCCACTGACGAACTTGCAGGTTGAGTTGTTCCCACCACACACCCCACAGATATCTAATGTGCTGTTGGATCCTAGAATCCCATCACACCCTGGGCTCTGCAGAGCAAGGAAAAACAATTCTATTACATTGTTGTTGTAAATGATCCACCTGTGTTGAATCTGTTAAGATTGTAAGACTTGAGCTGATGTACAGACCAATGCTTATATTTATCAAGAGATCCTATAATAAGCTCTGTGTTCTCAAAGACCAACATCCTTAAAACAAAATACATGAATAGTTCTTAAAGGGATACTAAACCCAATTTTTTTCTTCTTGTATGATTCAGATAGAGCATGCAATTTTAAACAACTTTCTAATTTACTCATATTATCTATTTTTCTTCGTTCTCTTGGTATCTTCATTTGAAAAGCAGGAATGTTAGCTTAGAAGCCGGCCCATTTTTGGTTCAGCACCTGGGATTTGTCTAAATAGCATAACCAACTTGGAGGTCAATTACAGTACTTTAGAAAAAATCCTCATGAACTTTCATGATGTTTTTCAGTTGAAAATCACTAGATAGGTTTTTCTAAAGGATTGTGACTGCCCCTTGATCTAAAGAAGTTGTAGACCTGCACTAGATCATCTGGGTCTGGACTGGAACGATTCTTAATGGATAATCCAATGAAAAACAAAAAGTATATATTTCTCTATGTAAAGTCATATACATTTCATGCACTTCAACCTATCTGAAGAGGGATTTTAAACACTTTTTTTTAAAATAATCTTTATTTATATCGCTCATTTAGGACATTTAGTTATCAATGCAGTCATGTACGAGTAATACAGAATATAAGCATTGTAAGATTTGACACCTTGAAGTATCAACAAAGCACTCATCGTATGCTGTCAGCATTTATCAATGTGCGGCGGACATGATTCGCTATAGCAGATCATGTCTGTCCGCACCTACATAAATAGACCCCAATGTCTGTACTAATGATATACATTTAGTGCTCAAGGCACACGCACACACCTAAGCCTACCTCAGTATGCTCCCATGCAAGGTAAGTCACAACAAAGTATGCCACAAGAATTGGTCCGTTTGATAAGAAAAGTAAATTTATAAGTAAAATTATAAGCTCTGTCTGAATCATGAAAGTTTAAAGGGACAAGAAAAACAATTTGTTTCTGTCATGATTCAGATAGAGCTTACGATGTTAAACAACTTACCAATTGGCTTCTTTTATCAAATTGCTTCATTCATTCTCTTGATATTCTTTATTGAAAAGCATATGTAGGTAGGCTCAGGAGCAGCAATGCAATACTGGGAGCTAGCTCAAGTGAACAATGGCAAAAGGCATTTATGTGCAGCCACCAATCAGCAGCTACTAAGAGAACGAAGCAAATTAAATAACGGATGCAAATTTGAAAGTTGTTTAAAATTACATACTCTAAATGAGCCATGACAGTTTAATTTTGACATTAATGTCCCTTTAATTTTGTTCTATGTCCCTTGTATACCTCTACTGTTGTCTCTAGAAATGGCTGATAATATTTCCTTGGAATATTAAATGTAGCAGTGATTGATGTCCATAGATAGCAGAAGTCATGTAAACCTGACAACATATATATAGGATTCTGTACACAATGATCAGCAGATTTGTAATGGTTAAAGATCTTTCTATCATCTATGGCATTTGCTATATTTCTTTGCCTGTAGCTGTTCTTTTATAGCTGTACTTAGACATATTTCTACCAGATTTAGCTTCTTAGAAATTCAATATAACAATGAATATGGAAAATGTATATCTTCTTAATCCTAAAAAACACACCATAGTAACAGGGATTATATATCATATTGACGGGCAGCTATTGTACTGGTGTTAATTTCCCTAAATGTTTTGGGAGACGGATGTTTGAACAGACATATAACCAGTAACACAGTATGTTTGTGGTTTTGTGCAGAGAAAATGATAATATGTAGATTATATCCAGACTCTGGGTTACATTGACCCAAGTTTTCAGATATTGGTGAGGTCTTAGATAGTTGTCTTTATGTTTAGATCTTGTTCCAACTTCATTTCCAAATACAAAATCTGAGATGCAGAACTACACTGGGTGGGCTTACCTGTATGTCCTTAAAGGGACAGTCTACACTAAAATTGTTATTGTTTAAAAATATAGATAACACCTTTACTACCCATTCCCCAGCTTTGCACAACCAACATTGTTAGATTAATATACTTTATAACATTTAAACCTCTAAATTTCTGCCTGTTTCTAAGCCACTATAGGCAGCCTCTTATCACATGCTTTTTTATTAGCTTTTCACAACAGGAGACTGCTAGTTCATGTGGGTCATATAGATAGCATTATGTTCACGCACAAGGAGTTATTTAAGATTTAGCACAGCACAGTACTAAATACAAGTCAATAGATAATAAATTAAAAGTCATGTGATCAGGGGGCTGTCAGAAGATACTTAGATACAAGGTAATCACAGAGATAAAAAGTATATTAATATAAATGTGTTGGTTGTGCAAAACTGGGGAATGGATAATAAAGGGATTATCTATCTTTTAAAACAATATAAATTCTATTGTAGACTGTCCCTTTAATCATTTTGATATTTTGAGATAATAAAGGTCTCTTAATTCTTAGGTCGTGTTGATATGGTTGTGTTTTAGATGAGAAGGTTGGGCAGTAACCTTCTGCAATGTGCACTGGGAAGGACAATTTGTGAGTTGTGACAAGTAGTTATTTATTTAGACTTTCAGTATACTTCATTGGACACTACAGATGGGGATCTCCTGTGAGGTCATGTGACCCTCACCCCAGCACTTGAGCGACCAGAACAACACTTCACCGGGTCACTGCAACACATAATAACCCTGTATTTACAAAGCAATATGGCGGTTTTCTAAAGCTCATGAATCATTTCCATAGGCAGCACCTGCATTTATTTACCCTGTATACAATATTCCCTAAATCCATCCAGTTTGTATTTCTTTTCATAAGGTTATGTACGTGTAGTCTGACAATTCTGGCCTGTAAAGCTGATCCATGAAGCCATGCCTTGGCTATATGTTCTATTCACATTTTCTTGCCAGACTTTTCCCTGGAATTGACTATAGAAAGGGGAGAACAGACTTGCTGGCTCCTGGCATTGATGTTTTAGTCCATTACTTATGTTATATTTACTGTGGACAGAAGGACATAATAATGGGCTGCTTAGGGTCCCTCACCAAGCACCCTTATAATAAAATTAAAAGAGCATTAGCATTTTTCTTCTTGTTAACCCCTTGTAACCAGCAATACATTCAATGCATTGCTTAGCAAAGGAGCGAAATGGACAATGGGGCAAATTTCACAGGAATTCTCATGTAGGGGCCAATTATCTAAACTTTGCCAGTTCACACAAGGTTTTTAATGCAGGGACTGCCTTGGTTAAATGGCAAATGGGCAGTCCCTGCGAGTGGCGAGATGTCTCCTTTTAAAAATAATGGAGCTCGCTGGAAAGGGAAACTTCGCTGTGTAGGACGAAGTTAGTAGTAAGCAGGGAAATCCTGCAGCCAAAATAAATCACATTACGCTGCTTTCCGCGAATAGCATCTTACAATCACCTATATTTTCGTATATATGTATTTTTCTATTAGGGTAATTAAGTATTTTGAGTGTTTTGTCACAACCTTGACATATTTTCATTTGCGAGAAAAAAACAGTGAGAACTGTAGGGTGGAAATGTTTCGAGAATACCGCTGGGGTTTGAGAGAATATTTCAGTCCATTTTACAAAAAATTAACAATTTTGAACTTATAAATATGAATGTTTGTGTGTTTATTACACATCCAGTGTACTTAAATTACTATTTACGCTGTGCATATTTAATACGATTTATTTCTGTGTAATTAAAATAAGATTTTTATGATTTTTGATGCACCTTAACACCACATTTTTTTCTGCGTATTTATATGTGAATGTTTCAATTATTGGTTTTGTAAGGTTTTTAAATTTCGATTTTAATTGTGCGCTTTTTTAATGTATACATCTCGTTCCCATATGCACTTTACCCTCTTAGCAAAATTTCTGTTTTCAGGGTAAAAGTGACTTTATAGAATTCCACAAGGAAATAGAAGGAATGGCGAGCATCTCGCCAGCCTAGAAACCTTTAGATCATCGGCCCCTTAGGACCTCTGCTCTCTGCTCGGGTGAGATAATCTAAGTCTTGTCAGTACTGCAAAGTCTCTCAAACAATTATAAAAAGGCACATTTTACCTTCAGAGCTGTTTATCTCATTATGCTGAGTTCTAGATGTAAAGGAAAGACACCTACATTACAATATAATGCTAATAAAAAAATAAAGCCCCAAAGATTTTGCCTGATTTCTCAGATAGTTTTTTATTCAAAATTAATCTTTCACAATACAGTGGAAATTTTAAAAATAACTTTTCAAATTTGTGTATTGTTTTTAAATAGATGACTCTATGTCTGCCTCAAAAATAATATTTGTCAAGCTTGTTGGGTGTGTCTCTGTCCAGCAATACAGTTGTGGGAATTGTTCTTATCAGCCAATAAGCTTGTATCCCACAGACCAGTTTTACACACTCTTGCACTTCACATTAGATTTTAAAATTATAATACACCGCTCTAATAAGCTTTCTTTTTCATAAAAAAAATATATATATTTTAGCATGTTTTAAAAAGTAATCCCAGGGGAAACTAATTTCTAGTGAAAAATATGTTTTTAATATTTCTTAATGTAGTATTTACAATCCCTAAAGTTTTGTGATAAAGACTTGTGTCTGCCTTGAGTTCACAGACATTTTTGGCTGCTTGTAATATGCTATTGTCTTGCAGATTTGATTTTTTTCCCCTGGAATAGACCCAGTCACCCTGGCGGCACATCACAAGGCTGGAGGCTGTTTTATTTGCATGCGGCCTCAATAGCTGCCAGAGAGAATCTGAGCTGTCTTGCTTTGGAGGTCTGGAGTCTTTGACTTTGTCTTACTGATTTACCTATGCATTTTTTTTTCCGTTTTAACCCCCTAAGGGAGAGTTAAAGAGACGGCACAAGTCTGTAGCCTCAAGGCCCTCAATGTATTTTCCTAACCTGTAAAAAAGTGAAATTCACTTGTTAACCTGTACTGTCTTCAATAGCAGAAGAAATATTTCAATCAAAAGTCATACATTTTCATCAACCAGCACCCATAATCACTGTTTAAAATAGATCCTTTAAAGGTCATTTAGAAGTGAAGCGCTTCATATGGAACTATGAGGCAACACAGCCTGTTCCTCAGATATTAATGTAATAATGATATTAGTGTTTTGTAGTTTTTTGTTCCCTGTGGAAGGAATTCTGATGGTTTAACAGCTGTAAAGCACCATGGTCATTCTATCTTAAAGGGATGTGAAACCCAAATTTTTCAGATTGAACATACAATTTACTTCTTTTTTCGAATTTGTTTGATTTGTTTAGTATTCTTTATTGAAGGAACAGCAATACAATACTGGGAGCTAGCTGAGCACATCAGATGAACCAATGACAAAAGGCATATTATGTGCCACCAATCGGCAGCTAGCTACCAGTAATACATTTTTACTCCTTAGTTGACCTATGTATTCTTTTTAGCAAAGGATACCAAGAGAATAAAGGAAATTAGATAAAATAAGTAATTTGGAAAGTTGTTTAAGATTGGATGCATTGGGGCCGAATTATCAAGCTCCGAATGGAGCTTTATGCCCCTGTTTCCGCACGAGCCTTCAGGCTCGCCGGAAACAGAAGTTATGAAGCAGCGGTTTAAAGACCGCTGCTCCATAACTGGTCCGACTGCTCTGAGGCCACGGACATCAATCTACCCGATCCTATATGATCGGGCTGATTGACACTCCCTGCTAGCGGCAGGCTGATTGACCTGCGAATCTGCAGGGGGCGGCATTGCACAAGCAGTTCACCATTTTAATCACATTTACAATTTCCTTCTATTATTAAATATGCTTCATTCTCTTATTATCCTTTGCTAAATAAAAAATGGCAGCTAGTAGCTGAACATATCTAGTAAGCATAGGCTTGTGAGGTCTACCATGTGCCCTTCCAGTTCTCAGAATAAGAAAAACAGCTCTCTTTTTCTAATTTTAAGGGATATGATAGTGGAAAGATAAACAAAAGCTCAATTCCAGTACAGCATTTTATTATTGCATGAATGCCCTTTGATAAGTATGTGTTTAACACCAGCAAGGGGTGGGGGGGCACTGTAAAGCAAGTACTGAGGAAGCCGGTGATTGGTGGTAACTTGTGTATATCGCTTCTGATTGGCCCACTGTCTGTTCAGGAGCATTTCATTATTCCACTTACATATTTAATAAACACACATTAGTTTGACATTGCTCTTGGTATCTGTCCATAAGTAAGAAAATTTGGCAAACTGTCTCCATTTGTCTCCTGCTCTTTACATTCCCTCCAGCTGTATTATCATCACAGTAACAGCAGGGATAGGAGGCATTGTGCTTCTGTCTGCTCATCAACTGAAGCTGAAGCAGGTGTCAGAAATAGGTGAGAAATGAGCTGTCAGTATACAAGCTGTGGGATAAACCTACCTAGGGAATATAAGAAAGATGATGTAGTGACATGAAAACTTGCAAAGGATCACAGGGGTTTAACGTGATGAAGGATCAGAAGGGTTGAAAGTTCACACAGCAGCGATGAGAATCACAAATTGTAGAACTGTGATTTTCAGAAAAGGTTTTGAGGGTTCAAATGGATGGATGAAAAGGGGCAAATGATGCTTTAAATGAGGGGTACGGGATTACACAAAGGAAAAAATGTACAGGGTAGGAGTAAAAGATGAGAAGGGGAAATAGAGGATAGAGAATTAGCCTCTAATGTTACATCACATTTGTAGGGAAAAAAACAATCTAATTTTTGAGGACCGCTTGCTGAAATCCCCCAGGTCTTGTCTGGGATCATTGTTTTAGTTAGGTTTTTACTTCAATATGTTCCTATGTACTCGTGTTCCCAGTCACCTATCAACACAATACTTTTGTTTTTTAGATATTTTCTGTTCTCGGGTGATACAACCAATTAGAATGCAGCATGCTCCATTGTCAATAAGTTCTCCCATGGGACAGTCAACACCAGAATTATTGTTGTTTAAAAAGATAGATAATCCCTTTATAACCGATTCCCCAGTTTTGCAAAACCAACACTGTTATATTAATACACTTTTTATTTCTGTGACTAACTTGTATCTAAGCAATTTCTGAACGCCACTAATCACATGACTTTTAGTTAATATCTATTGACTTGCATTTTAGCCAATTAGTGCAGTGTCTGCCACTAGCCACAGGCGTGATCACAATGCTATCTATATGGCCTACAAGAGCTAGCTCTCCCCTGCTGTGAAAAGTAAATAAAATAGAGGCAGTCTTCAAGGACTTAGAAATTATCATATGTGCCTTCCTAGGTTTGCTTTCAACTAGAATACCAAGAGAACAAAGCAAAATTGTTGATAAAAGTAAATTGGAAAGTTGTTTAAAATTACATGCCATATTTGAAAAATTTAAGGTTTTTTTGGACTTGACTGTCCCTTTAAGCTGCCTTAATATAGAGTCTGTGATATAGAGTCTGTGATTGGCTAATAGAAGTCATGTGATACAGGGGAATGGGAAATTAAAAAAGCAAAGTGAGTGTTATTGCATTGTTTATGTAATTATTGATTATGCAATTGTTGCTCTTGAACATCCATAAAATACACATAAAAACATTTTATTTTTGCACTTTTATTTACACCGCCGCTGCCCACCCACATCACCAACACTATATAAATATATTAACCCCCAAACCGCAGCTCCCCGACATCGCAAACACTATAATAAAGTTATTAACCCCTAAACCTCCGGCCTCCCACATCGCTGCCACTAAATAAACCTATTTACCCCTAAACCTCCGGCCTCCCCCATTGCAAAACACTAAATTAAACTATTAACCCCTAAACCGAACACCCCCCTAACTTTGTATTTTTTACAGGTAAAAGCTGTTTAACTCTGGGCAATGCCCTACAAAAGGCCCTTTTAAAGGCTATTGGTAGTTTATTGTAGGCTAGGGGGTGTTTTTATTTTTATAGGGCTATTAGATGTAATTGTTTTTATTTTTGATAATTTTGTTTATTTTTTTGTAATCTTAGTGTTTTTTATTTTTTGTAATTTAGTGTTTATTATTTTTTCTAATTTTAGATTTTTTAAATTTTTTCGTAGTGTTATTTTTTTTTAAATTTGTAATTTTGATTTTTTAATTGGTAGTTTTTTAATTTTATTAGAATAGTATTGTTAGGTTAATTTATAGTTTAAACAGGTTTATTTTTATTTCACAGGTAAGTTTTTATTTATTTAAATATAATTATATTGTAATTTTAATTTAAAGTTAGGGGGTGTTAGTTTTAGGGGTTAATAGTTTAATTTAGTGTTTTGCGATGTGGGGGCTGGCAGTTTAGGGGTTAATAGCTTTATTTAGTGGCGGCTATGTGGGAGGCCGGACGTTTAGGGGTTAATAGGTTTATTTAGTGGCGGCGATGTGGGAGGCCGGAGGTTTAGGGGTTAATCGTTTTATTTAGTGGCTGTGATGTCGGGGAGTGGAGGATTAGGAGTTAATAGCTTTTATTAGTGTCGGCAAAAGTCGGGAGCGGCGGATTAGGGGTTAATAATTTTATTTAGGTGTCTGCGATGTCGGGGGCAGCGGATTAAGGGTATTTAGACTAGGAGGCCGAATTATCAAAGGTCTTGCGGACCTGATCCGACAGTGTGGATCAGGTCCACAAGACCTCCCTGAATGCGTATTTAGCATTGCACTAGCAGCTCACAAGAGCTGCTGGTGCAACGCCGCCCCCTGCAGACTCGCGGCCAATCAGCTGCCAGCAGGGAGGTGTCAATCAACCCGATCGGATTGATATGTAGCGATTCCTGTCCACTTGCTCAGAGCAGGACACGGTTATGGAGCAGCGGTCTTTAGACTCCCCAGAAACACGGGCCCTCAAGCTCCTTACGGAGCTTGATAAATGGGCCTCTAGGGGTTTATGTTAGGGTGTTAGGTAACTTTTCTTACCTAATAGACATCAATGGGGTTGCGTTACTGAGATTTTTCATTCCGCACTTCAGGTGTTAGCTTTTTTTCTAACACTCTCTCCCCATGATGTCTATGGGGGAAAGCGTGCACAAGCACGTAAAATCAGCCCTTGGATTTTGTGCGGTATGGAGCTTAACGCACCATATCTCACATCACAAGGAGGCTTTTCAGTAACTCGTAATGGCAGTGCTATGGAGAGTGAAATAACGCAACTTTTTTGGCTTTTGTTTCGCACCCTGTTCAGCGCAAAACTCGTAATCTAGGTGAAAGTTATTTAAAAATGTATGCTCACTCTGAATAATGAAAGACATTTTTTGGGTGTTATGTCCCTTTAAATAAAATAAACTCTATATTTGTTTTCTATTTATGAACATTCTACTTGTTGTATTTAAACTTACTGCAGGAGCAGCACATTTATTGCTTTACAGTCTGATCTGGAAGAGTTAATAGGCAGAAAAAGATTTACTAAGGAGTTACATAGCTGCGTTGCCTCCCTACCCTTTAGCTATGAAATCTCTGGGTGTTAGTTGGTTGTATGCTCTTCTTGTAGCCCTAAGGGGACACTTTAATAAATTCTCTGAAATGCATGCAGGGAGCACGCAAGACTTGTTTACAGGTCTCATTAGTCTCTGAAGGCAGCAGGGGTTCCTGTTGTGGTTACAGCTGGGCAGATACAAGGTACTAACTAAAAACGTGAGAAAAGTAGGAATTAGTCAGAGATGGGGTCAGTTTACTTTTTTATTTGTATTCTATATTACCCATGCTGGTTGTAAATGCAGGCCTGCAGCTGAACATAAAGAACGTGGAAGTGATGAGGACAATGTCAGATTTTAAAAGTCCCTTAAGTCTCACCAGTGCATTGACATTTCTGGGTTTAAATGTTTTTTTTTAATGTGCTATTTGTTCTATCTCTTAAAGGGACATTCCAGTCAAAATTTAAATGCACATAGATTAACTACATCTTTGAATAGAAAGATATTTGCAATATACTTGTATTAGCAAAAATGCTTCTAGTAAAAATTATCACTGTTGTGTTAACATTTTTCTCTGCACGTGCATGTGAAGCTTTGCTAGATATTGTCACTGCACCCACATTTTAAATAATGCAGCTTCTCAGAGCACCAGTGGGGCTTGTATCATGTCAGCAATTAACAAATTGAGTGATTACCAGATGGTACAAGCACCTTAGGCTCTATGAGCAAATGCTTTGTTAAAAATGCTGGTGCACGGTGCATACTTAAATACACTTTTGAAACAGCTATAGCTTTTATCAGAGGCATTTTAGCTAATGCATGTATATTACAAAATTGCTTCTGTTCAATAACGAAATGCACCCATGTGGTTTTCAATTTTGGCTGGAATGTCCCTTTAAAATAAACAAACTATGTTTATTGTTAACAAATTTAGAATTGCTGTAAATTGCATTTAATAGATCAAATGTTTCAAGCACATGAACATATTTAAACTACAGCAGAAAAATATTTCTAAACAAAATTAATTAAAGTAAGTGTCATAACAAGGTGGTGTGCTATGAAGCTGAAGACAGAGTCTCGAAGGAGGGGTGTTATGAAGAAGTAATGTATTAAAGGTGTGAATATATGGAATATTGTTCAGTAGAAATTATTGAACATTACATATTACAGAAAAATTAAGAAAAAATATTCTAGTCACATTATACCTGAATATGCGTCTTACTTGTTTGTCACATTAAATAATTGCAGCAAAGTTACACAAATAGAAACTCTCTGCACATTATACAAAAGTCTTCAACAGTAACATTCACTCCCTGCTCCAACTAAGCAAGAGCAGAGGCCTCCCCTTCTCTATTCCACAAGTGGACACTTTTTACTGCTATTCATATCCATTATTATTATTATCATCAGGTATTTGTAGAGCGCCAACAGATTACGCAGCGCTATATATCCATTAGAGTTTGTTGTATGAAAACTCACGGCTAGATTTAGAGTTTTGCGGCCAAAGGGGTGCGTTAGCTACGCGTGCTTTTTTCTGGCCGCACCTTTTAAATACCGCTGGTATTTAGAGTTCACAGAAGGGCTGCGTTAGGCTCCAAAAAAGGAGCGTATAGCATATTTACCGCCACTGCAACTCTCGATACCAGCGGTGCTTACGGACGCGGCCAGCTTCAAAAACGTGCTCGTGCACGATTCCCCCATAGGAAACAATGGGGCAGTTTGAGCTGAAAAAAAACCTAACACCTGCAAAAAAGCAGCGTTCAGCTCCTAACGCAGCCCCATTGTTTACTATGGGGAAACACTTCCTATGTCTGCACCTAACACCCTAACATGTACCCCGAGTCTAAACACCCCTAACCTTACACTTATTAACCCCTAATCTGCCGCCCCCGCTATCGCTGACCCCTGCATATTATTATTAACCCCTAATCTGCCGCTCCGTACACCACCGCAACCTACATTATCCCTATGTACCCCTAATCTGCTGCCCCTAACACCGCCGACCCCTATATTATATTTATTAACCCCTAATCTGCCCCCCACAACGTCGCCGCCAGCTACCTACAATAATTAACCCCTAATCTGCCGACCGCATCTCACCGCTACTATAATAAAGTTATTAACCCCTAATCTGCCTCACTCCCGCCTCAATAACCCTATAAGAAATAGTATTAACCCCTAATCTGCTCTCCCTAACATCGCCGACACCTAACTTCAAGTATTAACCCCTAATCTGCCGACCGGAGCTTGCCGCTACTATAATAAATGTATTAACCCCTAAAGCTAAGTCTAAACCTAACACTAACACCCCCCTAAATTAAATATAATTTAAATCTAACGAAATAAATTAACTCTTATTAAATAAATTATTCCTATTTAAAGCTAAATACTTACCTGTAAAATAAACCCTAATATAGCTACAATATAACGAATAATTATATTGTAGCTATTTTAGGATTAATATTTATTTTACAGGCAACTTTGTATTTATTTTAACCAGGTACAATAGCTATTAAATAGTTAATAACTATTTAATAGCTAAAATAGTTAAAATAATAACAAAATTACCTGTAAAATAAATCCTAACCTAAATTACAATTAAACCTAACACTACACTATCATTAAATAAATTAAATACAATACCTACAAATAACTACAATTAAATAAACTAACTAAAGTACAAAAAATAAAAAAGAACTAAGTTACAAAAAATAAAAAAATATTTACAAACATTAGAAAAATATTACAACAATTTTAAACTAATTACACCTACTCTAAGCCCCCTAATAAAATAACAAAGACCCCCAAAATAAAAAAATGCCCTACCCTATTCTAAATTAAAAAAGTTCAAAGGTCTTTTACCTTACCAGCCCTGAAAAGGGCCATTTGCGGGGCATGCCCCAAATAATTCAGCTCTTTTGCCTGTAAAAAAAACCATACAATACCCCCCCCCAACATTACAACCCACCACCCACATACCCCTAATCTAACCCAAACCCCCCTTAAATAAACCTAACACTAAGCCCCTGAAGATCTTCCTACCTTATCTTCACCATGCCAGGTTCACCGATCCGTCCTCCGAAGTCTTGATCCAAGCCTCCAAAATCTTCATCCAAGCCCAAGCGGGGGCTGGCGATCCATAATCTGTCTGAAGTCTTCTATCAAGCGGCGGCTGAAGAGGTCCAGAAGAGGCTCCAAAGTCTTCATCCTATCCGGGAAGAAGAGGAGATCCGGACCGGCAACCATCTTGATCCAAGCGGCATCTTCTATCTTCATCCGATGACGAACGGCTCCATCTTGAAGACCTCCAGCGCAGATCCATCTTCTTCTTCCGACGTCCAACTGAAGAATGAAGGTTCCTTTAAGGGACGTCAGCCAATCGGAATTAAGGTAGGAAAATTCTGATTGGCTGATGGAATCAGCCAATCAGATTCAAGTTCAATCCGATCAGCCAATGTTCCGATCAGCCAATAGAATGCGAGCTCAATCTGATTGGCTGATCGGATCAGCCAATCGGATTGAACTTGAATCTGATTGGCTGATTCCATCAGCCAATCAGAATTTTCCTACCTTAATTCCGATTGGCTGATAGAATCCTATCGAGGGGAATTCGAGGGACGCCATCTTGGATGACGTCCCTTAAAGGAACCTTCATTCTTCAGTTGGACATCGAAAGAAGAAGATGGATCCGTGCTGGAGGTCTTCAAGATGGAGCCGTTCGTCATCGGATGAAGATAGAAGATGCCGCTTGGATCAAGATGGTTGCCGGTCCGGATCTCCTCTTCTTCCCGGATAGGATGAAGACTTTGCAGAATCTTCTGGACCTCTTCAGCCGCCGCTTGATAGAAGACTTCATACGGATTATGGATCGCCAGCCCCCGCTTGGGATTGGATGAAGATTTCGGAGGCTTGGATCAAGACTTCGGAGGACGGATCGGTGAACCTGGCATGGTGAAGATAAGGTAGGAAGATCTTCAGGGGCTTAGTGTTAGGTTTATTTAAGGGGGGTTTGGGTTAGATTAGGGGTATGTGGGTGGTGGGTTGTAATGTTGGGGGGGGTATTGTATGTTTTTTTTTACAGGCAAAAGAGCTGAATTATCTGGGGCATGCCCCGCAAATGGCCCTTTTCAGGGCTGGTAAGGTAAAAGAGCTTTGAACTTTTTTAATTTAGAATAGGGTAGGGCATTTTTTTATTTTGGGGGTCTTTGTTATTTTATTAGGGGGCTTAGAGTAGGTGTAATTAGTTTAAAATTGTTGTAATATTTTTCTAATGTTTGTAAATATTTTTTTATTTTTTGTAACTTAGTTCTTTTTTATTTTTTGTACTTTAGTTAGTTTATTTAATTGTAGTTATTTGTAGGTATTGTATTTAATATATTTAATGATAGTGTAGTGTTAGGTTTAATTGTAACTTAGGTTAGGATTTATTTTACAGGTAATTTTGTTATTATTTTAACTATTTTAGCTATTAAATAGTTATTAACTATTTAATAGTTATTGTAGCTGGTTAAAATAAATACAAAGTTGCCTGTAAAATAAATATTAATCCTAAAATAGTTACAATATAATTATAATTTATATTGTAGCTATATTAGGGTTTATTTTACAGGTAAGTATTTAGCTTTAAATAGGAATAATTTATTTAATAAGAGTTAATTTATTTTGTTAGATTTAAATTATATTTAATTTAGGGGGGTGTTAGTGTTAGGGTTAGACTTAGCTTTAGGGGTTAATACATTTATTAGAGTAGCGGCGAGCTCCGGTCGGCAGATTAGGGGTTAATACTTGAAGTTAGGTGTCGGCGATATTAGGGAGAGCAGATTAGGGGTTAATACTATTTATTATAGGGTTATTGAGGCGGGAGTGAGGCGGATTAGGGGTTAATACATTTATTATAGTAGCGGTGAGATCCGGTCGGCAGATTAGGGGTTAATAAGTGTAGGTAGGTAGCGGCGACGTTGGGGGCGGCATATTAGGGGTTAATAAATATAATATAGGGTCGGCGGTGTTAGGGGCAGCAGATTAGGGGTACATAAGTATAACGTAGGTGGCGGCGGTGTACGGAGCGGCAGATTAGGGGTTAAAAAATTTTAATAGAGTGGCGGCGATGTGGGGGGACCTCGGTTTAGGGGTACATAGGTAGTTTATGGGTGTTAGTGTACTTTAGAGCACAGTAGTTAAGAGCTTTATAAACCGGCGTTAGCCCAGAAAGCTCTTAACTACTGACTTTTTTCTGCGGCTGGAGTTTTGTCGTTAGATTTCTAACGCTCACTTCAGCCACGACTCTAAATACCGGCGTTAGGAAGATCCCATTGAAAAGATAGGATACGCAAATGGCGTAGGGGGATCTGCGGTATGGAAAATTCGCGGCTGCAAAGTGAGCGTTAGACCCTTTCCTGACTGACTCCAAATACCAGCGGGCGGTAAAAACCAGCGTTAGGAGCCTCTAACGCTGGTTTTCACAGCTACCGCCCAACTCTAAATCTAGCCGTTAGTATTTCTTTTCCATAGAGAGAGCTTTAGAGTGCAGTAGTTTCAGCAACTCTGAGGTAAAACTTTACTGTAAACTAAGCTAATGTTGTATAGTTAGAAGCACTGCTAAAAAAAGAACACAAACTGAGTTCATCTATCTTTATATAGAAAACATACAGTTATTGTCCATGCAGATCTGTGGGTATTTCCTGTTATGACTCAGCACCCCCTGTTGGAGTCTCCCTCTACAGGTTGCTTGTATAACATTGCTACACACACTTCTGCAGGCCTACTTAGATATAATCTCATGGAAATTAGATACATTGAACAAAGGATACCTTGAGGCACATAAGCCCAGCCTTGAAACACCTATCTTTGCCCACTGGCTGCCAAGCCACTCCCCAAGATCATATAGCCCCCACCCCTGGACTGCCCTGAATCCATTCCCAGACTACCATGACTCTGCCCCTGGTCCCTTACCTCCATGTCTGTGTTATCAAGAACCCTAACCCTAGCTTTATAGCCCAAGCTTAAAGGGACATGAAACACATTTTTTTTTTCTTTCATGATTCAGATACATCATACAATTCTATCTAATTTGCTTAATTATCTTGGAATCCTTTGTTGAAGGTGCAGTACTGCACTACTTGGAGTTAGCTGAAAGCCAATTACAAAAAATGGACATATGTGCAGCCACCAATCAGCAGCTTTTGAGCCTACCTAGGCATACTTTTCAACAAAGGATACAAAAAAGAACAAAACAAACTCAATTATATAAATAAATTGGAAAATTATTTAAAATTGCATGAAAGAAAAAAATTGTGTTTCATGTCCCTTTAAAGAATATTAATGTTGGGGGCTTCGCTTTCCTATAGAGCTGTGAGATATATTGCGGATTCCTAAATAAACCAAATTGCTAATAACAGTGAACATTATCATAATCATTTTCATGATTTGGGGACAAGGTAGTACCTATGCGGTATCAAACTTAACCTATTTGTTACTTGTACTAGAACACTCATTTTTATTAAGCCACGTACAAAAAACACACATAATTGTGTTTCATGTCCCTTTAAGCTTGGGCTATAAAGCTAGGGTTAGGGTTCTTGATAACACAGACATGGAGGTAAGGGACCTTTGTTCAATTTATGTTATTACTGCATTCTATATTAACCTCTATACATTTGAATGTTAATCTATTTTATGGGTCCTTAATGATGTTAAAGTATAACCTGTTCTGCACTTACTAAGAGCCACCTTTATCCATAAGGCACAGGCAGGTTCTTACACTAATTGATTTAGAACTACTGCTAAAGAAGACCCATAAAATATTGCTCCCAGTAGTCTTATTTGGATCAGAGTGATGTAAAAAGTAGCTGGTAGTTTCCTGTACTGTATAATTTTAGTGGTAGAGGCTGCATGCTCCCTTGTCTATAAAACAGGAATGGAAGTTGTGAGCCATATGTCACATCCTAATTGACCACAGCTGTGTCCAGTTCAAGGGCAGCAAAGGATTATGGGAAGTTTTTTTGGCTATTCCTCCACAAAAGGGCTGTAATGGATGATATTTGTGCTATGGGATTTCTATAATGAGATTTGCATGAACATGCACAGAAAATTAATGGATTGTTATACAGTTTTGAAAGTATTCCTTTTTTTTATATATATATTTTTTATTGAGATTCAAAGCAAAGCAAGAAAACATTACATAGTCATATAATCTGCATAAATAAATAATTTCCATGTACATAACTTATAAAATCAAGGTACAATAAACAAAGTGAGCTTCTATGTCCATATTCATCATTAATGAATACAGTGCTTGCTAATCAAACGATATGCCCTCTAATTAGCAGCTGAGGCAACTCTTGGACCTCCAGTATTATTGTAAACACGAGGTTACAGGGGCAACCATGAATAATATGAGACCACGTTTGGATCTCAAATGATGAATCTAATTGTTTCCTTTTATATTCGACCTTGTGTTACATAAAACAAATGTGTGGTGTGTATATCATGCTAGAGAGAGATAATATGGAGTTATGTACACTCACAATAACCAATGAGAATCAAACATGGATAAACTGAAATATATATGGGGTTGCAACTTGTTATGGGCCTGTTAATGTATACAATGGGGTGATGAACCCTTTCTCTTAGGATTTATTGCTGTAACTTCCAATGAAAGCAGGAGCTGTGAAATCTATCTCTGAACGTATACAGCTGCTATGAAACTCAAACAACAATGTACACTTAAAATGGTAAACAAATAAAGATTTGTAGTGGCTTATTTAGAATATATATGATTCCACGTTAAATGGAAGCACAGTGATGGAAATAGTACTTGATGTTACCTGATAGGCGTTGAGTTTTCTAACTTCTAGCTTATATGGTCAACTAACAGTAGAATAGATAAACATCCTAGAGCTATAACGTTAAGGGCCTATGTGCTTATAGGGTGTAAAAGTATACTAGAATGTTACCTCTGTGCCTGATTAACGGGATAGAGAGCTCCATCATACGTTTCCCTCTGGCCACAGCAAAGTAAATATCTGAGCTAGTCTTTGTGAGGTAAGAAATAATCTTTTTGTGCACTTCCTTCTATTGAAACCTCTTGTAGAGACCTAGTGTTAGTATGTTATTTTACGTTAGATTTTGCAAGACAAAAGGACCCATCTAGTATTATAGTATGAACAAATTATACTCTAGGTCAGTGCTTTCCAAACTGTGTGTCGGGACACACTAGTGTGTCGGCAGCAGTGTGTAGGTGTGTCCCTGCTTCAGCACAATTTTTTTTTAAATTTTAAAAATAAATTTGGGGGGTTTCTGACTTTCCACCTGCCTTGCATATCACATGGTTGACACGTGATCGACACCTAGGGGGGTCACAGATCATCTTAACCTATTGGCGCAGCTCAGTGGGAACTGAAACTATTCCCATTGGCGGCACATTGGCTCCTGACTGCATGTGTAGTCTTCTCAATCGGCTCGTGACTGCACGTGTAGTCTCCTTAATTGGCTTGTGACTGCATGTGTAGTCAGTGAGTGGGACAGCAGTGTGTTTGCAGCGCGGGAAGTAGTCAATCGGACTCGCTGAGCTCTGAGGGAGGCAGCTTAAACGCTGAGCAGAAGTCTGGGGGTTTATTTGCAGCTAGCTCCCAGTAGTGCATTGCTGCTCCTGCTCTTGATATATGGATAGGAAGTGAAAGCTTAAAAATGCTTGATGATGAAATGCGAGTGTCTTTATCTAATATTCCACCAAATATTCAGAAATTGTGTTCATCCCATCAACCTCATACATCCCATTAAAATAGTAAGTAGCTATTGGTGTTAAACTTTTTTTTTAATTCTTGCACATACATACTGTTACTTGTAAATACATTTTGTTTGCAGTCCCACCAAGCTCAGGAGTGTATCTTAAAACAGGCACTGATGATACAGAAAAAATAACAGACAATAAAAGTTAGCTGATGTACACTGCTAAACTTCACAGCAAGAGGAAATGAAGTATAAAATAAATATTCTAAACTAGTAGTCCAGTGCAATATCTGTTATGATGGTAGACGGTCTCACTAGCAGTGTAGGAAGAAATGATCAGACTTAGTATAGTCTTCATATATACAATAATGAGAGTACCACATGCAGAATCATGCCAGGCTGACAAATATTACAAGGAAATATATTTTTTTACAGCATTTGCACCTATAGTGACATAGGGTGGAACCAAGTTGTATTGTTATTTGGAGGGATCAAGATACGCTATGGGCATAGATTTATACCAGACCCAGTACACTCAGCTTACCCGATTCCAAGCTTTACCAGAGTCCAATAGTATGCAGTGGAAGAGTATCCATAATGCTGAAAGTTCCTTTGGGCAATGACAGAACTCTCAGACCGGGAATCTTTGCAAGGGTGTGATGCTTATGCCTTAGCTTTTCCGCTCCATACTGCAGCCTGTGAAGCAAAGAATCCTGGATCCTGCTTGCCATCGGTTGCGGTCTTTATCAAAGCCCTTTGGTATGTAGTGGAGTTACTCCGATTCTGCTGGAAGTTCATTTGAACTAGTAAGGGGTTCCCAGTTCAAGAATTTTCCTGCACGTGCGATGCTTGTGTTGTAGCTTTAACGCTCCACACTACATATTGCGCAGTAGGTAACTCCAGATCTTGCTTGTTGCTGTCGGGTATAATTAGCGGACACTGAGGTCCTAAAGCACCATCTCCTCCTCCTTCTGTCGCAGCTTGCTCGAGTTGGGTAGTCTGCTGGGGGGTATATTTGGCACTAATCTTAGCCGGAGCTTGGTCATGTCTCGAGGGCACCTCTTGATCTAAAAAGTGCACACGTGTACTGTCCCCTCCATATTCTGTCCTGTTTTTTCCTTTGGCCATAGGATGCTTGATACCACTTCGCACTGCGACTGCCCGTAGATCATCCCATGCAGTGGACCGTGCATGTAACAGTCTCGCAAGGTGCTCATCTAGCAAGTGGGTCATGGCTTCAAGCGTCACATTAGTACTGGACTCCATCTGATCTGTTGTTTGTATGAATGCAATAAAGCTGTGATTTAACGTGTCTTATGTACAGCTCTAGTACTATCACCCCATTTAGAAATTTTTTTAAGCAGCGTTAAACATCTGCCTTGCAACCCAGTTTCCTGGGGGGGGGGGGTATAATGCGGCAGCCCTGGCTACGCAGATGGTCGGCCTTGCAGAAGGTAGCTTTGTGGCACAGCTAAAGAACATAGGCGATCAGCACTCTCGATGTGGATTTGTACTTTAAGTCTTCACAGGCTATTACAGAGTATAGCTTCACCCTGTTTTAGAAGAATACCTTGCAATTAAGGCTTTTAAAGACAATTAAAGCCAGGAGCTCCACATAAATGCGTCCTGCCGCTTTAGCTATAGGCTCCGCCCCCCGAAAGTATTCCTTTTTTATTTTATTTAGAAAATCAAAAGGTTGTAAACAATTCCCAGACTGCCATTAAATACCTAGCACTGCTGTGATCACCACATATGGACTTGTTGCTTGTCATGTAGAACGACACAAGTAGAATTTTTATTTTATTTTAAAGATTTGACTTCTCACACAAACTCTCAGTATAATAATTCATCATAACTATAAACTGATTATTCTATTTCCCCCCCACAAAATTTAAACACAAATGGATATTAAACTCTAAAAAAAATGATATTGTACATAAAGCACTAATTTGACATGTTAATGATTTTGAATGAAATTTTTTTTTATGTTAAAACTCTTAAAATTGACACTGAAACTATCTGGCAGAGTATGTGTTGCACATAACTGGTCTGTGGGTTAATTCACAGGCCAAAAAATCAACAACTCCCACAGTCACACTTGCAGGCAATTACATAACCCGCAAGTATGAAATAAAAAAAATGTGTATTTTATTTTTTTAGTATAAGATCATCAATTTTAGCAAAATATAAATTGCTGTGTTTTAGATGAAACAATGAAAATAACGACTTTAAAGTAACTTTAACATTTTAAATTATGTAGATGATTTAAAATATGATAAATAATAGTTACTTAAAGGGACATGATACCCAAATGTTGAAGCACTAAAAAATGATGCAGCATAGCTGTAAAAAGCTGACTAGAAAATATCTTCTGAACATCGCTATGTAAAAAAGGAAGCTATTTAACTAAAATTCTCCTAAGTATTCACACCCCGTTGTAAAGGGACTTTAAGCAGCCAATCTGGATATTAGTCCCAGGACTTGCAAGGGAGTGTGCAACTGGCATGTGCAGGCACAGTCACGTTATTTCCATACTCAGTTTTAGGAAGTTTACTATGAAATCTCACAAGATTTCAGTGAAATCTCAAGAGGTCACAGCAAAGAAAAAAAAATTGTTTTCAACTTTCAGCAGGAAGTATAACTGTCACCAGAGAACTTACTCTTGTAAGCTAAAAACATTTTCAGGTAAAGGCATCTACTTATCAAGCCGTCAACTTACTTGCATTCGACGGCACCAATACGGTCGCCTAACATCGGCTAACATCGCTGCCGCGGACCTGAATACGCTCTCCAAAGTTACCAAAAAAGCTGTCAAAAAGATGCGCACCAAGTACGGGGCGATAAGCAGTAGACTGTTGTTAACTAACAGTCATCGATCTCGCTGCTCTTCGGCTTTTTCCCAGCATGTGGGTTTTAGAGTAGGGTTGGTTGTGTGGGTGGTGGGTTTTAATGTTGGGGGGGGGATTTGTACTTTTTTTACAGGTAAAAGAGCTGATTACTTTGGGGCAATGCCCCGCAAAAGGCCCTTTTAAGGGCTATTTGTAATTTAGTGTAGGGTAGGGCTTTTTTTATTTTGGGTGGGCTTTTTTATTTTCTTAGGGGGATTAGATTAGGTGTAATTAGTTTAAAAATCATGTAATTTGTTTTTTATTTTCTGTAATTTAGTGTTTGTTTGTTTTTTGTACTTTAGATAATTTTATTTTATTTTATTGTATTTAATTTAGGGAATTAATTTAATTATAGTGTAGTGTTAGGTGTACAGTAATTGTAACTTAGGTTAGGTTTTATTTTACAGGTAAATTTGTATTTATTTAAACTAGGTAGTTATTAAATAGTTAATAACTATTTAGTAACTATTCTACCTAGTTAAAATAAATACAAACTTGCCTGTAAAATAAAAATAAACCCTAAGATAGCTACAATGTAACTATTAGTTATATTGTAGCTAGCTTAGGGTTTATTTTATAGGTAAGCATTTAGTTTTAAATAGGAATTATTTAGTTAATGATAAGAATATTTATTTAGATTTATTTAAATTATATTTAAGTTAGGGGGTGTTAGGGTTAGTGTTAGACTTAGGTTTAGGGGTTAATAAATGTAATATAATGGCGGTGACGTTGGGGGCGGCAGATTAGGGGTTGATAAATGTAGGTAGGTGGCGGCGGTGTAGGGGGGCGGCAGATATGGGGTGTTTAGACTCGGGGTACATGTTAGGGTGTTAGGTGTAAACATTACCATAGGAATCAATGGGATATCGGGCAGCAGCGAACATGAGCTTTCGCAGCTTTCAGACTCCCATTGATTCCTATGGTATCCGCCGCCTCCAGGGCGGCCGATTGAAAACCAGGTACGATGGGCCGGAATAGTGGCGAGCGTACCTGGTAGAATTTTGTTAACTAGCAAAAGTAGTCAGATAGTGCCGAATTTGCATTCAGAACATCTGTAATGACGTAAGCATCGATCTGTGTCGGACTTTGCCCGGCGGATCGTATGTTACGTCACAAAATTCTACTTTTGTCAGTCTATAGGGTTTGATAACTAAGGGGAATCAGGCTCGCCACAAATACGCTGTATTTGCGGTTGATGGCTTGATAAGTAGATGCCAAAGTATCTTCCTTTTTTACATATAGATGTTCAGGTAATGTTTTCTTGTCAACTTTTTACAGTTATTCTGCATCACTTGCAAATGTTTTAGCATTTGGGTATTATGTCCCTTTAATGTAGTATTATTGGCATGGGAAAAGCCAAAGATGATATTTTAATAAGAATATTCTATCACTATCAAAATCCTTTGTATATTGTACTTCTGAAAAGAAAGAGTAATAGACAACTCTGCATTTCTGTTAATCCTTTGTGGTGGAAAAGACTATACTTTTGGGACCATATAATTTTCTTACTAGGAGTCTGGGAATTCCATTATAGCTATCTGGGAAGCATATTAAACTAGTTAGCAGTATCAGTCAATTTCTATCGGCTAGATTTAGAGTTTTGTCGGTAAAGACCCGCGTAGCTAGCGCTGTTTTTTTCCCAACGCACCCTTAAGACAACGCTGGTATTTAGAGTTGTCTGAGGGGCTGCGTTAGGCTCAAAAAAGGGTGCGTTGAGCCAAACTTAGCTCCACTTCAACTCTCAATACCAGCGTTGCCTACGGTAGCGGTAAACTGGGAAAACGTGCTAGTGCACGATATCCCCATAGGAAACAATGGGGCTGAGCTGGCTGAAAAAAAACCTAACACCTGCAAAAAAAGCAGCGTTCAGCTCCTAACGCAGCCCCATTGTTTCCTATGGGGAAACACTTTCTAAGTCTGCACCTTAAAACTAAATACTTACCTATCAAATAAACCCTAATATAGCTACAATATAATTAATAATTACATTGTAGCTATTTTAGGATTTATATTTATTTTACAGGCAACTTTGTATTTATTTTAACTAGGTATAAAAGCTAATAAATAGTTAATAACTATTTAATAGCTACCTTGTTAAAATAAATACAAAATTACATGTAAAATAAATCCTAACCTAAGTTACAATTAAACCTAACACTACACTATCATTAAATTAATTAAATAAATTACCTACAATTACCAACAATTAAATACAATTAAATAAACTATACTATAATACAAAACCCCCCCACTAAATTACAAAAAAGAAAAAAAGAATTACAAGCAGTTTAAACTAATTACACCTAATCTAAGCCCCCTAATAAAATAAAAAATCCCCCCAAAATAAAAAATTCCCTACCCTATTCTAAAATACAAAAGTAATCAGCTCTTTTACCAGCCCTTAAAAGGGCTTTTTGCGGGGCATGCCCCAAAGTAATCAGCTCTTTTGCCTGAAAAAAAAAATACAACCCCCCCAACATTAAAACCCACCACCACATACCCCTACTCTAACCCACCCAAACCCCCCTTAAATAATCTTTTTAACACTACCCCCCTGAAGATCTCCCTAACTTGAGTCGTCTTCACCCAGCCGGGCCGAAGTCTTCATCCGATGGGGCAGAAGAGGACATCCAGACCGGCAGAAGTCTTCATCCTATCTGGGCAGAAGAGGACATCCGGACCGGCAGACATCTTCATCCAAGCGGCATCTTGTATCTTCATCCATCCGACGAGGAGCGGCTCCATCTTCAAGACCTCCGGCGCGGAACATCCTTCTTTACCGACGACTACCTGACGAATGAAGGTTCCTTTAAGGGACGTCATCCAAGATGGCGTCCCTTCAATTCCGATTGGCTAATAGGATTCTATCAGCCAATCGGAATTAAGGTAGGAAAAATCTGATTGGCTGGTGCAATCAGCCAATCAGATTGAAGTTCAATCCGATTGGCTGATCCAATCAGCCAATCGTATTGAACTCGCATTCTATTGGCTGATCGGAACAGCCAATAGAATGCGAGTTCAATACGATTGGCTGATTGGATCAGCCAATCGGATTGAACTTCAATCTGATTCGCTGATTGCATCAGCCAATCAGATTTTTTCTACCTTAATTCTGATTGGCTGATAGAATTCTATCAGCCAATCGGAATTGAAGGGACGCCATCTTGGATGACGTCCCTTAAAGGAAACTTCATTCGTCGTTAGTCCGTCGGTTGAAGAGGATGGCTCCGCGTCGGCTCCGTTGAACATGGCTCCGCTCCGGATGGATGAAGATTGAAGACGCCGCCTGGATGAACACTTCTACCGGATGGAGGACCTCTTCTTAGCCATTTGGATGAAGACTTCTACCGGATCAAGGACCTCCTCTGCGCACCTTGGATGAAGAATTCGGCTCGGCTGGGTGAAGACGACTCAAGGTAGGATGATCTTCAGGGGGTTAGCGATAGGTTTATTTAAGGGGGGTTTGGGTGGGTTAGAGTAGGGGTATGTGGGTGGTGGGTTGTAATGTTGGGGGGGGTTGTATTTTTATTTTCAGGTAAAAGAGCTGATTACTTTGGGGCAATGCCCCGCAAAAAGCCATTTTAAGGGCTGGTAAAAGAGCTGATTACTTTTGTATTTTAGAATAGGGTAGTAAATTTTTTATTTTGGGGGGCTTTTTTATTTTATTAGGGGGCTTAGATTAGGTGTAATTAGTTTAAACTGCTTGTAATTCTTTTTTATTTTTTGTAATTTAGTGTTTGTTTTTTTTGTATTATAGTATAGTTTATTTTATTGTATTTTATTTTAGCTAATTGTATGTAATTTATTTAATTAATTTAATGATAGTGTAGTGTTAGGTGTATTTGTAACTTAGGTTAGGATTTATTTTACATGTAATTTTGTATTTATTTTAACTAGGTAGCTATTAAATAGTTAATAACTATTTAATAGCTTTTGTACCTAGTTAAAATAAATACAAAGTTGCCTGTAAAATAAATATAAATCCTAACATAGCTACAATATAATTATTCGTTATATTGTAGCTATGTTAGGTTTTATTTTACAGGTAAGTATTTAGTTTTAAATAGGAATACTTTAGTTAATAAGAGTTAATTTATTTCGTTAGATTAAAATTATATTTAATTTAGGGGGGTGTTAGGGTTAGACTTAGCTTTAGGGGTTAATACATTTATTATAGTAGCGGCGAGGTCCGGTCGGCAGATTAGGGGTTAATACTTGAAGTTAGGTGGAAGCGACGTTGGGGGGGGCAGATTAGGGGTTAATAAATATTATGTAGGGGTCGTCGATTTTAGGGGCAGCAGATTAGGGGTTCATAGGGATAATGTAGGTGGCGGCGTTGTGCGGTCGGCAGATTAGGGGTTAAAAACATTTATTATAGTGGCGGCGATATGGGGTGACCTCGGTTTAGGGGTACATAGGTAGTTTATGGGTGTTAGTGTACTTTAGAGCACTGTAGTTAAGAGCTTTATATACCGTGTTAGCCCATAAAGCTCTTAACTACAGCCTTTCCATGGGCGTTAGGAGTCTTTTCGGTAGAGGGTGTACCGCTCACTTCAGCCAAGACTCTAAATACCAGCGTTAGGAAGATCCCATTGAAAAGATAGGATACGCAATTGGCGTAAGGGGATCTGCGGTATGGAAAAGTCGCGGCTTGAAAGTGAGCGTTAGACCCTTTACTGCCTGACTCTATATACCAGCGGGCGGCCAAAAGCAGTGTTAGGACCCCTTAACGCTGCTTTTGACGGCTAACGCAGAACTCTAAATCTAGGCGTATGTTTATTTGGCTTTTATTCAGTTTGATACTGCTCTTTAAATTTAGAGTATCTTGTAAACACCAGCATTATTTATAACTTACATTCAGAGACTGTTGAAATGCCCCAACAGATGAGCTAGTAGTTTACAAATGTATCGAACCTCCCAACATTTTCTGGTAGATTTCCGGAATGTTGGAGGTTAAAGTACTTGAGGGCAGTGGCATTTTGTGGGTGGAGCTGCTTATAGGAAGGGCAGTAGTGTCAATCACAAAGGGTGGGCTGTGGGCGTGTCATGGGTGTGGATGGGGGGGTCATGGAGAGGGCTCAGCGACTCTCTTAAAGGGACATGAAACCCATCATTTTTATTTCAAGATTCAGATAGAGCTTAGAATTTTAAACAACTGTCCAATTTACTTATATTATCAATTTTATTCCTTCTCTTGGTATCCTTTGTTAAAAATCAGACCTAGATAGTCTTAGCAGTAATGCACTACTGGGACCTAGCTGCTAATTGGTGGCTGTCATTCGATTACCTGATGTGTTCAACCACTGATGTCTGCAGCATATTACCCACTTGGGAACAAGGTGACAAAAGTAGGAGATCATATCAACATATTTCAAAGAAGTGACAGAACATGGACGTGAAACAACACACGCAGATATTGAGCTTGGCACAAGAGTTACCACCCACAATCTTTGGGTCGGAGGTAATTTTGTTTGCTGAATACCGAAGCAATCCAGGTCTGTGATTTTGCATGTACTTTAATCAATAAATGTTACGTTTTAAGTCAAACAGGAAATTACATCATGTCAGTTGTGTTATCACAGCCTCAATTTTACATTTCACTTAGACATTACAAAGGTCCGCTACAAGGACACGGCCTATTAAGCACAATTTGCTCATCGTACATTTCCTTGTTTATCTACAATCTTTGGCCATGAAGGGCCCTACAGGAGGCAGATACACGCTCTCAATGTAACAGGGCGTTCCTGACACTGATGTTGTAAAGTTACAAGAGGTTGTCAATTTTAGTGGATAAAACCTGTATGAATTGATGTGCTTTGTAAATGTAGGCAGACTGTATTACACAAGTTCTTAGATCTGGACTACACTTAAATGCCTGCAGTAAAGATCAAATATTTATCAATATGGAACTATAAAATAGAAGATTTCATATTTTTTAAAACATATTCTTCAGTAATGTGCATTCAAACTTGGACAAACGCAAAAAAACAAAACAAAAACAAAACAATTTGCACTATTCTTTGCATTTGTTTGCAAATTCAAAAATGGTTGACCCTTTAACCAATAAACACATGCAATAAACAAAAAAAAATGTAGTTGATTGGTTCACGCGGTTAAAAAGGCTTCAAATTTGACAGTATTTAATTGTGATCCAGCAAATGTCCTTGACAGCTGATTAATTCCTGTATCAGCCAATAAGTGTGCAAACGTCACTTTTGTACTTGATAATTCTGACCCCATTAACAAACAAACATTTTAATAAATTATTCTACTACTGTTACTTTACTTACGTTTAAGCTACTATCTAACTGCGTCTCTGTTCCTTGATGATGTCCCCAATAGGAAAAAGTGGTCGTTGGCGGCATTCTGAACTTTTTGGAGCCTGATTTCTTCTTGTGAAAGCGCAACACACTGAGATTGGTGCAAATCCACATTTCAGTGCATTACACTTTCACTAGAAGAAATCCGGCTCTGAAAAAAACCCGAACGCCATAAGCGGCCACCATCTTCCGCTTTCAGAGGCACCCGGAACTTCTAATTGCTTATGCTTAGTTCCAAATCACTGCATTGGTCATTATAGGATGAAATTGAAGAATTTCTTTGGTTGCAAACATTTCCTCCTAAACTAATTTTTTGTCTAATGTTTACAGTTTATACCATCAACAAAGCTCTGACTGAGCTGCAAATCTCCATCAAAATCTGTCTCTAAGAACATAGCTCTAATGTCCTTATTGCATTTGGCTTTAGACTAATTAGTTCACTTCACCATTATTACTAAATAGGATTAATAAGAATAGTGGATCAAATCTGGATGTTTGTCACATGGCCTCTGATACAAATCTTCTTATAAACCTTACTTAACATGTGAATTGGATAAAAACTGCAGTAATACTTCTTACCAGACAAAAGAAAAATATTTGTCCTGTTACTGGGCGAGGGGATGTAGTATTTTCTTTAGGCATGGGTGCTAAGGGGAAGTTTCTTCTTTTTGCTTTTTTGGGAACAGGCCATGAACGAACACAAAAAAATACACATCCCAGAAACTTGGACTTCTGCCTTCTCTTGTGAGAGCCAAGGCATCTTAATGGTATGAAATAACGCGCCTTCAATCTTTTGCTTTACAGCTGTGGTAAGACCTACTGAAAAGCATATTTTGGATATGATTGTGGCCAATATTTAAATCCCAGTTGACTTTAAAATGACCTTGTGTTTTACCACAACAAATAGGTTAAATAGATGGTGTACAATGTGGTAAGAATTTTGCAGACATATTCAGGGACGTGCTTGGAAATGATGCCTTATAGAAAAAGTAGTGCATACATGGGAAAATGTTCCAGAATAAGTGGTATAAAGTTATACTTGGGGGAAATTCCAAATATTTTTCATGAATGCCATAAGGTTTAATGTGGACATAAAAATGAGAGAAAAAAATCTATTTTTCTATGTTTCTATTTAACTGAGCATGCCTCAATGTCCTGTGATGTCTGAAAGATTCACATGGGGTCTCTGGGTAATACAACTGTTTTTTTCTAATAAATTTACAATCTGGCATTTGTTAATTTCTATTTTGGATTAGAAATTTAACAGTTTAACAGATTAATATCACATGGCCGCTAAAAAGGCAAAAATACACTTTCTTGCTATTGTATATAATAATAAGAAGGTAATTTATTGTTGGTAAACAATTCAGATTCAATAGTCAAGAATTCAGACTTGGTAAACATGATGTGTCTGAAAAGCAGGGACACAAATGTTACAAATTGTGACATTCGTATTGTAGAATGGATGTTCCCCTTGACATCCATTCCATAATATAAGTAATTCTATAGAATGAATCCTAAGATTCAAATATTGATCTTTCATATTCAAATACTGAATATAGCAAATCAATTTGAATTGCACATATAAATATGGATTCACACAGAAGTACATTAAAATTTTGATTTATGAATATCTAAATGCTACATTTAATAATCAAATGCTGTATTCAATATAGGGAAAATTAAATTATATTTGACAAACAACAAATGGTCGTCAAACATTCAATAATCATTTACAACAAACATTCTTTACCAACATTGGGCCAGATTACAAATGGAGAGCTAACCATTTTTTTTTCGTTTTGCTCATATTAAACTTTTAACACAGGCGGGTTAGCGCGCATATTACAAGCTGAAAGTAAAAAGAGCAAAAGTTTGATATTGTGACAGCATTAACTTCTTCTCCCATAAACTTCAATAGAGCGTACTGTTAAATAAAAAAAATAAAAAACAACTAACACTTATCGCTCGCACACTAACCCAACACTGCATTATACTAAGGTAGTAATGAATATTTTACATTACAATGTTCTTCAGATAGAAGAAAATTTTCTTTTAACTATTTATATATATATATATATATATATATATATATATAGTGTACTAGCGATATTGCTCATTGTGACCCTTTCTAACAATAGAGTGCCACTTGTAATCTAGCCCACTATAAGAAAATACAGAAGATCAATGGACCATCAGAAGCAAAGTAGAATACCATGTATAAAGCATTAATACAAATCTCTGAATTTATATTTGATTTTGTTATGTTTTTTACACCAAAATTATTTAGTAAATAGTCAATAGCTAATTATTAAGTGAGATGTATAACAAAGGTTGGGGTTTCTACTTCCTGAAAAGTGTCACAGCAGTTCATTAATGACTTACCAAGCACTGGCCATCAACACAGACATCAAAAGATCCTGCTTCACAAGGTGTGCCATCTTGGACTTTCTCTGTGTGCCTGACATAAAAGCGATATCCAATTGGACGGCAGTTAAGTTCACATCTCTGGTTGCCTCGTACTGTAATAATAATAATAATAATAATAAAAAAGTAAGTTTATAAAGTGAGGTAATATCCCAGAAAGAAAAGACACTGCACATTGAAAATTAAAACAATGCTTACAACCTACTCAAGGAACAACTGACGCACTCAAACTGCTTATATGTCTCAATTCTCAGATGGTGACTATAAATAAACATTGTATTTGATACTTTCTAAGTATTTCAGTTCTGTGTATTCTTACTTAAAATCAAAACAAATAAATAGAGGGGGGCCTAGCTCAGAACAGTTTAGCTACAGGCTATAACTCCAGAATCAAAACAGACCCAGGACTGTAGCCCTGGGTCAGTGTGTGGTATAAATACCAAACCAACACTGTAGCCCTGGGTCAGTGTGTGGTATAAATGCCAAACAAACACTGTAGCCCTGGGTCAGTGTGTGGTATAAATGCCAAACCAACATTGTAGCCCTGGGTCAGTGTGTGGTATACATATCAAACCAAAACTGTAGCCCTGGGTCAGTGGGTGGTATACATACCAAATGAACACAGTAGCCCTGGGTCAGTGGGTGGTATACATACCAAACGAACACTGTAGCCCTGGGTCAGTGTGTGGTATAATACCAAACCAACACAGTAGCCCTGGGTCAGTGTGTGGTATAATACCAAATGAACACTGTAGCCCTGGGTCAGTGTGCGGTATAATACCAAACCAAAACTGTAGCCCTGGGTCAGTGTGTGGTATAATACTAAACCAAAACTGTAGCCCTGGGTCAGTGTGTGGTATAATACCAAACCAAAACTGTAGCCCTGGGTCAGTATGTGGTATAATACCAAACCAAATCTGTAGTCCTGGGTCAGTATGTGGTATAATATCAAACCTACACTGCAGCCCTGGGTCAGTAGGGGTATAATGCCAAACCAAAACTGTAGCCCTGGGTCAGTATGTGGTATAATAGTAAACTAAAACTGTAGCCCTGGGTCAGTGTGTGGTATAATAGTAAACTAAAACTGTAGCCCTGGGTCATTGTGTAGTATATAATAACAAACCAAAATTGTAGCCCTTGGTCAGCATGTGGTATAATACCAAACCAAAACTGTAGCCCTGGGTCAGTGTGTGGTATAATGCCAAACCAAAACTGTAGCCCTGGGTTAGTGTGTGGTATACATAGCAAACCAAAATTGGAGCCCTGGATTAGTGTGTGGCACAATACCAAACCAAAACTGTAGCCCTGGGTCAGTGTGTGGTATAATACCTAACCAACACTGTTGCCCTGGGTCAGTGTGTGGTATAATAACAAACCAAATCTGTAGCCCTGGGTCAGTGTGTGGTATAATACCAAACCAAAACTGTAGCCCTGGGTCAGTATGTGGTATAATACCAAACCAAAACTGTAGCCCTGGGTCAGTGTGTGGTATAATACCAAACCAACACTGTAGCCCTGGGTCAGTAGGGGTATAATACCAAACCAAAACTGTAGTCCTGGGTCAGTATGTGGTATAATACCAAACCTACACTGTAGCCCTGGCTCAGTAGGGGTATAATACCAAACCAAAACTGTAGCCCTGGGTCAGTATGTGGTATAATACCAAACCAAAACTGTAGCCCTGGGTCAGTATGTGGTATAATGCCAAACCAAAACTGTAGCCCTGGGTTAGTGTGTGGTATACAAAGCAAACCAAAATTGGAGCCCTGGATTAGTGTGTGATATAATACCAAACCAAAACTGTAGCCCTGGGTCAGTGTGTGGTACAATACCAAACCAAAACCGTAGCCCTGGGTCAGTGTGTTGTATAGTACCAAACAAAAACTGTAGCCCTGGGTCAGTGTGTGGTATACATACCAAACCAAAACTGTAGCCCTGGGTCAGTGTGTGGTATAATAGTAAACTAAAACTGTAGCCCTGGGTAAGTGTGTGGTATAATACCAAACCAAAACTGTAGCCCTGGGGCTGTGAGTGGTATATGTATCAAACCAAAGCTGTAGCCCTGGGATAGTGTGTGGTATACATACCAAACCAAAACAGTAGCCCTGGGGCAGTGGGTGGAATACATACCAAACCAACACTGTAGCCCTGGGGCAGTGTGTGGTATACATACCAAACCAAAACTGTAGCCCTGGGTCAGTATGTGGTATAATACCAAACTAATACTGTAGCCCTGGGTCAGTTGGTCATATACATACCAAACCAAAACTGTAGCCCTGGGTCAGTGTGTGGTATAATACCAAACCAAAGCTGTAGCCCTAGGTTAGTGTGTGGTATATATACCAAACCAACACTGTAGCCCTGGGTTAGTGTGTGGTATACATTCCAAACCAAAACTGTAGCCCTGGGTCAGTGTATGGTATAATACCAAACCAAAACTGTAGCCTTGGGTCAGTGTGTAGTACAATAACAAACCAATACTGTAGCCCTTGATCAGTATGTGGTATAATACCAAACCAAAACTGTAGCCCTGGGTCAGTGTGTGGTATAATACCAAACCAAAACTGTAGCCCTGGGGCAGTGGGTGGTATACATATCAAACCAAAGTTGTAGCCCTGGGGCAATGTGTGGTATACATACCAAACCAAAACTGTAGCCCTGGGGCAGTGGGTGGTATACATACCAAATGAACACTGTAGCCCTGGGTCAGTATGTGGTATAATACCAAACCAAAACTGTAGCCCTGGGTCAGTATGTGGTATAATACCAAACCAAAACTGTAGCCCTGGGAAACCGAAAGGTCCCCTAATACAAAAAAGAACACCTCCAAGAGTGAGCCCAGCTCATAGAGGCCCAAAGGGACCCAAACAGGGAAAGGAGGCCACGCCTATACTAAGCGAAACCCGGGAGAAGACCGAACAGACGTCTCTTCAACATCCTGCAAGCACGGAATGCAACTGAAGAGGCAAAGTCCTCCCAGTGTCCGACCATAGAATACCAAGGCATTCGACCATGAAAAAGTGTGTAATACACCCAGGTGAAAAACCCCAAGTTTGAGAACACAGAGTCCATAACAGGACGACACAGAGGGTACTTGCGAGGAAGAAGAAGCAGTCAAGCAAGAAACAGACAGCAAAAGCATCCCCCGGATAGAAGGCACACTCCAGGCAACCTAAGTCGCCAGACCTACACACAGATCTCTAAAAAGGGGAACACAAAACCTCAATCGAGGCCCCCCTAGAAGGAGAGTATACCCTCAAAACCCAAAGGAAGAGTAAACCCTCTTCTGAAATCAATGGAGCAAGTTGAAAGAAAAATCTATACCTTAGCAGACTGAGCTAACAGGATAGACTAAACGAGCTCACACATCCAGAGGAGACTGCTACCCGAACGCAGTGCCTTAGACCGCTCAGCCATCCTGACCTGCAGACCCACACCCAGTTGGACCAACCCAGCCTCAGGGATCCAAGACAGTGGAACAAAAAAATTCCGAAACAGGTACAGGAACGAGCGTAAGGAAAGCACAGCCATCCCCACAGAGTACAAGTACAACCTAACTCTGAAAACAGACAACAAGGCCATAGACCTAAGGATCTATCAAAATAAAGGCCCAACAAGTCTGACTTGGAGCCAGCAAGACCCCAGGGGGAACCAATCCCACCTTTCCGCCTCCCATCCAGGAGAAGCCCCAAGCAAGGACTCCATCTCCATAGGGAGGAGAATATCCCCTAAAAAAAAGGGATGATGCCAGAAGGGCAACAACTCCTCAAGGCCCGAAACCACCGGTTAATGGGAAGATAAATTTCCAACACAGATGTCCTAGAAAAGGACCCCCCTACAAGTAGCATGCCAAGCAGAGGCACAGCCAACCCATTCGCCTGCAGAGCAGGGAATCCACGGGAACACTGGCAAGCTGACCAGGGGAATGCAACCCTAAGGCGCACCAGAAATTGAACATCCAGCGCCAGTAGCTGGGTATGAACCAACAATCCTTGAGGCGCAAGCCACACAGTTATCACTAGATGACATGGGCTACTCTTGTGGCAAAGAGTAAAAAATACTCAGAAAACCTGGCCAACCATGACCAGGTCAGGTAGATGGAGTAAGGACATAGCCCAAGTTCCCACAACCGTGGAACACCCGACCAGCCCTGAGATCCAAGATTCCAAAACACCCAAAACTGGGTCAGGAAAAAGGCCAAGCGAAGCTTCAGCAACCGAAGTCTCAGGGAGAAAAACAGGTCCAGGCACCTAATAGTTCAGGCAAACCTTACCCTAGAACTAAACACCCCAACTGGCCAAAAAGTCAGACACAAGGGATATGGATGCATATCCAGAGAATCCGGATAGTGAGAAGAACTCGAAAGCCCCAACCAAAGAAAGGAACCACCCCTATCTAAAGTCCAACGCTCCAAGGAGCAAGGCTAGAAGTCATATGAAGATACTTCTCTAAGCCTCAGGACAACCAAGGGATACCTCAAGGTCAAAAAAATCCTACTAGCAGGACTAGTCTCCCTATCACCTCCGCAAAAGCAGAGGACACAAGGAAGAGAAAGGCACTAAGCCTACCCAGCTCCGGAAAACCCCGAGCTAAACCAAGTCCCCGCAGGGAACAACCATCACCCAGAAACACAGATAAAGGAGATCCAACTCACTCGGAGACAAAGGAAGAAGACCCAAAGGTCTCTTATAACTCAGACAGACAGTACACGTCAAAGAGTAAGAGCTGCGTCTAGATACACTATAAACAGCTTACGCGTACACCTGCAAGGTGTTAAAAGCTGCAACTGGTTTCAAACTGCAAACCTTCTGCATGCTAGACAGCTATCCTGTACAAGCTGTTGGATCAAGCCCAAAAGGACAAATCCAGAGGCCTTAGAATGAAGGCCAAACTGCTCAATTGCGGTAAGGGGCGTTAAGCCCTCCAACCCTCTACCACATGGGGAGGCTCTAGGTTCTGATGAAATCAGATGTCAGATAGAGTGACGCAACGGGAAACTCGCCTGCCCGGCCATCTATGACTAAAGGCTATAAGGACTGAAACAATCCTTCCCGCCTCACGGACCCACAGGTCCTCTCGAATGCTTAGTTGAACATGAAAAACAATTATAAACTTAGCACTCGGGGCTTCTACCGAACCAGCCTAGCAGAACAGCGCCACGTGTCTGAACAGCGGCAAGACCGAACGACAGGACCAACCTGCACCTAGGGTCCTAACCGGCAAGCTGCATGAATTCTCCCTCATAGGGGAAAAAACAGAAAACAGACATATTTAACATAGGACTAACATGTCCAAAACAACTTCCGAAGAAGTAATAAAGAGTATCAATCCCAGAAGGTTCCCGAAGGAAACAAAAACAAATAAAAGACATCCCATCGGATATAAATAAAATATAAGGCAACCAGGAGGTTAACACCCAAAAAAGACACAGGCCTACCCGCAGGACCAGCCAACCGGAGCCCTATCTTTCAAAAACTGGGAAAGATCTCAAACAAATTACAATCAGGAGATCACCTCATCCCCAAATGTCTAATGAGGTGCACCATTCGAATTAGCAGACTGAAAACCCCTGTATCTGGTAACGATAGGGTCATTCAATAACTGAAAAACATGTCTGAGCAATACACGAAGGCGCGCAATCCTGTTATGAAAGGCACAACAGTCAGGGACAGTTACACCCGCGGGGAACTGTAGAGGCCCTCCCCAAGGCAGAAGGCCCGGGACAATAGGGCACGAGCACATTCTCAAATAAACGTCTGGACTCTGCAGACTAACAATCGCCAACATTATGTGGAAGCGAAAACGTGCTGCAACCTCCAGGGGGAACACACCACCCTGCATGGAGAAATCAGAAACTGGGTTACCCGCATGTGTAGAAGTATGAATTGGTAGGGAACTCGCCTCTCGGAGGACAGGACCCCCAGAGGCGGATGGCTCAGCAGTCCCTTGATTCCCCGAGCCCGAGGAACAAGGGCGCTCTGAAATGGCATACGGAACAAAACTGGTCGACATGTGTCAATGAGTCCAATCCGGATTTGTCACCTGGACTAAAGTATGAAAACAAAAATGACACCTGACACCAACAATGGCTGTGACACTCACCACCTCCTATGACCAGACCCCTGAGGGCTAGAATATCTCCTTCGCCACATGGTCAGGAATGCGGAAATGGGGAACGGAACCACGCTCGATCATAAGGTGAACCGAACAGTCCAAAAAAGTGTGCCCATGGGACGAAAGGCAAAGAATGACTGGGGATGAGGGGAATGGGAGGAGTATTTAAGCCTTTGGCTGGGGTGTCTTTGCCTCCTCCTGGTGGCCAGGTTCTTATTTCCCAAAAGTAATGAATGCAGCTGTGGACTCTTTCCATTTAAGAAGAATATATATATATATATATATATATATATATATATATATATTTACACACACACATACATACATATATCTGGGTAATTGGCATTTATACATTCACAACAGCCCACTTAAAGAATGGCTGAGTGCATGAGACTGGAAAGTTTGCAATTTACATCAGTGGTTGTGATATTGTTATCCAGGTCTCTGTAGCAACAGTTAGTAATGGCTATAATTTTGGCAAGTTGAATCTAAACTTTAGAGTCACTTCTGCAGCTGACAGATGATGAAATGTTGATACCAGTTGTTTGCCAAAACAGCTGTTCAGTTATACGATCACACACCAATCCTAAATTCATCAATCTGAATATTAATAAAATGCCCATTATCGTACAGATATGCCTAAAGGTAAAGTATGTTATCTGTGAGCTGTTCCTGTTAAGCTAACAACCTAATTATGGTGCCAAATGGAGAGATTTGCTTTAGGACAAATGGAATGCAGACTTCTCAATTCATTTTCCGGGCATTTGGAGATTGTTAAGAGGTGGAGGGATATTGGAAGCAAGTGAGAAAGAAGAAAAAATGCTAGAAAGTATGAAAATTTTAATTTTACTGTAAACTTCCAAGGGAAGGGACATTCTAATTGCAAAAATGACTTGCTGTCACTTGTGCTTTTTGAATTACTGATCTTAAATAACTATGCTTTCAAAGGGGTAAAATCATAGTGGAAACTACAAGCAAGCAGCTTCTGAGCAGGAAATGACCAGCCAATCAGGAGCAACAGTTGCATACCCCAATGCAGCAAACAGATGTGTTTAACCCTCATAAAGTGGTTAGCGAGGATCAGTAGTGCAAAAAGATTTAACAAACCAGAGCATGTCATTTATTACGTTACAAAGTTCCTTTAAAAGGATTTGTAAATCAAAATTAAACTTTTATGGTTTAGATAAATATTTCATTGTAATAGAGTTATGAATCTACTTATGGAATTTTGAAAATCTTACCTAAACTCAGTAGCAGAATTGCACTACTGGGAGCTAGCTATGGCTTTTTTTTGGCTACACACATACGCCTAGATTTAGAGTTCTGCGTTAGCCGTCCAAACCAGCGTTAGGGGGTCCTAACGCTGGTTTTTACCGCCCGCTGGTATTTAGAGTCAGTCAGGAAAGGGTCTAACGCTCACTTTTCAGCCGCGACCTTTCCATACCGCAGATCCCCTTACGTCAATTGCGTAGCCTATCTTTTCAATGGGATCTTTCTAACGCCGGTATTTAGAGTCTTGGCTGAAGTGAGCGTTAGAAATCTAACGACAAGACTCCAGCCGCAGAAAAAAGCCAGGGGTTAAGAGCTTTCTGGGCTAACGCCGGTTCATAAAGCTCTTAACTACTGTGCTCTAAAGTACACTAACACCCATTAACTACCTATGTACCCCTAAACCGAGGCCCCCCCACATCGACGCCACTCTGTTAAATTTTTTTAACCCCTAATCTGCCGACCGCACACCGCCGCAACCTACATTATCCCTATGTACCCCTAATCTGCTGCCCCTAACATCGCCGACACTTACATAATATTTATTAACCCCTAATCTGCCCTCCCCCCAACGTCGCCGCTACCTACCTACAATTATTAACCCCTAATCTGCCGACCGGACCTCACCGCTACTATAATAAATGTATTAACCCCTAAAGCTAAGTCTAACCCTAACACTAACACCCCCTAAGTTAAATATAATTTTATTCTAACTAAATAAAATAATTCTTATTAAATAAATTATTCCTATTTAAAGCTAAATACTTACCTGTAAAATAAACCCTAATATAGCTACAATATAATTAATAATTACATTATAGCTATTTTAGGATTTATATTTATTTTACAGGCAACTTTGTATATATTTTAACCAGGTACAATAGCTATTAAATAGTTAATAACTATTTAATAGTTACCTAGTTAAAATAATTACAAAATTACCTGTAAAATAAATCCTAACCTAAGTTACAATTAAACCTAACACTACACTATCAATAAATTCATTAAATAAACTATCTACAATTATCTACAATTAAATCAACTAAACTAAATTACAAAAAAAAAACACTAAATTACAAAAAATAAAAAAAGATTACAAGAATTTTAAACTACTTACACCTACTCTAAGCCCCCTAAAAAAATAACAAAGCCCTACCCTATTCTAAAATAAAAGTTTTGCAGCTCTTTTACCTTACCAGCCCTTAAAAGGGCCTTTTGCGGGGCATGCCCCAAAGAATTCTGCTCTTTTGCCTGTAAAAAAACAATACAATACCCCCCAACATTACAACCCACCACCCACATACCCCTAATCTAACCCAAACCCACCCTTAAAAAACCTAACACTAAGCCCCTGAAGATCTTCCTACCTTGTCTTCACCACGCCGGGTATCACTGATCCGTCCAGAAGAGGGTCCGAAGTCTTCATCCTATCCGGCAAGAAGAGGTCCAGAAGAGGGTCCGAAGTCTTCATCCTATCCGGCAAGAAGAGGGCATCCGGACCGGTAGACATCTTCATCCAGGCGGCATCTCCATCCGGCGCGGAGCGGGACCATCTTGAAGCAGCCGACGCGGATCCATCCTCTTCTAACGACGTCCTAAGTCTGAATGAAGGTTCCTTTAAATGACGTCATCCAAGATGGCGTCCCTCGAATTCCGATTGGCTGATAGGATTCTATCAGCCAATCATAATTAAGGTAGAAAAAAATCTGATTGGCTGATTGAATCAGCCAATCAGATTCAAGTACAATCGGATTGGCTGATCCAATCAGCCAATCAGATTGAGCTTGCATTCTATTGGCTGTTCCGATTAGCCAATAGAATGCGAGCTCAAGCTGACGTTGGGGGGCAGATTAGGGGTTAATAAATATAATATAGGGGTCGGCGGTGTTAGGGGCAGCAGATTAGGGGTACATAGGGATAACGTAGGTTGCGGCGGTGTATGGAGCGGCAGATTAGGGGTTAAAAATAATATGCAGGGGTCAGCGATAGCGGGGGCGGCAGATTAGGGGTTAATAAGTGTAAGGTTAGGGGTGTTTAGACTCGGGGTTCATGTTAGGGTGTTAGGTGTAGAATTAGGAAGTGTTTCCCCATAGGAAACAATGGGGCTGTGTTAGGAGCTGAACGCTGCTTTTTTGCAGGTGTTAGACTGCCCCATTGTTTCCTATGGGGGTATCGTGCACGAGCACGTTTTTGAAGCTGGCCGCGTCCATAAGCACCACTGGTATTTAGAGTTGCAGTGGCGGTAAATTATGCTCTACGCTCCCGTTTTGGAGCATAACACAGCCCTTCTGAGAACTCTAAATACCAGCAATATTTAAAAGGTGCAGGGGAAAAAAAACATGCGTAGCTAACGCACCCCTTTGGCCGCAAAACTCTAAATCTAGGCGATATTCTTCTTGTCATTGGCTCACCAAATGTGTCCAGCTAGCTACCAGTAATACATTGGTGCTCTGAAGCTAACTTTAGCTATGGCTTTAACCTCTTTGCAATTGTAATTTTTTAATCTGTGGTTGGAACAGGGTTCTCTAATCCTTCTGTCACAATTTCTTTTCTTGTCCCATTCTTGCTTATATATATTGGGCCAGATAACAAGTGGTGAGCAAATTTTTTTGTTTCAATGGAACGCTAACTGTGCTCAAAGTAGAATAAATTATAGGGTCCGGATTACAGTGCTTATTACAAGTTGAAAATAAAAAGTTAGCGAGTGAGCAAAAGTTGATGTATTTTGCGATTTATTTTTTTAAAACCTTATAATTTAATCCAGGTCTTAAAGGGACATTCCGGTCAAAATATAAATGCACATAGATGAATTACATCTTTGAATAGAAACATATTTGCAATATACATGTATTGTATGTAAAAATGCTTCTAGTAAAAGTTATCACTGTTTTAGTGTTAACATTTTTCTCTGCACGTGCATGTGAAGCATAGCTAGATATTCTCAGTGCACCAGCATTTAAAATACTGCAGCTGCTCAGAGTGCTAGTGGGGGGCTTGTATCATGTCAGCAATTAACAAATTGAGTCATTACCATATGATACAAGCACCTTAGGCTCTCTAAACAAGTGTTGTGTTTAAAATGCTGGTGCATGGTGCATACTTAAATACACTTTTGAAACAGCTATAGCTTTTATTAGAAGCATTTTTGCTAATACATGTATATTACAAAAATGCTTTTATTCAAATCTGAAATGTATCCATGTGGATTCCAACTTTGGTTGGAATGTCCCTTTAAGTCGCACTAAAGATTCTAGTGCAGTTTTTTCTTTCGCTCTTGTAATATGAGCACTATTAAGATCAGTTGCGATATCCAGTGAAAGTATAGGCTTGCGCTACAGCAATGTTGGCCGTGCTAACCCTTCTCTGGTAAATGAAATGGACTTGTATTGCTTATCGTGTCCCGCACAATCATTAGCGCACGACTTGAAATCTGGCCCATAATGTATCTTTTATAGATTTGCAAACTTTATCATATTCAAAAAAATTACAATAATAGTATTCTTAATAGCAATAATGATTATGCCGTTTATTATTGATTAGATGGAATTTGTATGTCATTTTGATGAATAACATTAAAGGCCTGAATAGCTATCTCATCATAGGGGTATGTATCATAAAAAATTATTATCTAACAAACATCACATGTGGTTACGTTTCTCTTCGAGAAACACAAGTTTTTTAAATAGTTAGCAGTGACAACCACCCTTTGTTAGAATATTGCTAGCATATGTTTTGCATCGCATGATACTTAAAGTGGGACTTCCTCGTACTGGAAAAAAAAAAAACATTCATAAAAAGCGTAAACATCTGTTGTGCTGGGTTACGAATTCATGAACTGTGTGTCTGTTAGTATACTACTGTGATCAACTCATATATATATACACACACTACAATGTCAAGAAGTGGACCACAGAAATATACTTTTTTTAATAATTACACAATAAATACTCTCAATAGCATTTTTTTTTCAATTCTGAAGATAAATATTATGTTCATAAGAGATTCACAAGAAATGTTTTAGCAGATGTTCAAATATGAGCCAGAAAATCAATTTTACTTCTATTGGAACAGCCAAGAAACCTATATATTTTTTATAGCAGTAGCTATACAGAATATGAATACAGTATCACTATAAAGCTGTATTCCTGCCATGACTGTAAAATAAATCACAATTAAATCATACCTTAAAGGCATATTATACTCAAAAAATGTTCTGCTATACATATCAAGCGGCAGTGTTTTTTTATTATTATTATTAAAGCTTGTTGAAAAGTAAAAAAAAAAAAGTTTTGTTTTTGTTGCCTGGAAACAAAATTCTTAACTGTTAAATGTAAATTAAAACTAGTACTTCAGCATTAGTTCAGCATTAGTTGTGAACTGCTTGCTCATCTTTACTGGCCGAGAAAGACAATATTGATTTATTCTGGGCGAAAAGTTGCATTCTTCAAAAAACAACTGTAAAACTTTTTTAAATGTCTTTTGTTATTTGAAATAAAGGAAGATATTTATTACATTATGACTTTAATTAAAAGGACATTACATGTAATTAATTAATTAAAGGAATATGAAACCCATTTTTTTTCTTTTATGATTCGAATAAAGCATGTAATATTAAGCAACTTTCTAATTTACTCCTATTATCAATTTTTCTTTGTTCTCTTGGTATTTTTATTTATAAAGCCGGAATGTAAGCTTAGGAGCCAGCTCATTTTTGCTTCAGCACCATTTTTTGAATTTTTTCACATTTATTTTTATTCTTATGTGTTGAGAGTTCATGAAAGATGTTCCAGAGAACTGTGCACTTTTATGAATTATTTAATTATGTATATTTAAGTTTGGCGATAACTTGTAACAATTGCATTCCACTAATTACTTTAACTTATAGCACCCTCCTACATTTTTGATTTGATATTTTAAGGGCCACTGTAAGTAAATATTTTCTATGCCTGTTACTAACTAACTACCCCAAATACGCTTTTTATCAATAGCATTTCATTAACATATCTCTACCGTATATCAGAAATCTTGTCTGCAAATTTAATTGTTTTCCAAACCCACTTCGTGGGTATCCTTTGCTCTGTACCAATCCGTTTACAATACCTAGGTTTCAAAATGGCGCTTTAAACACAAAGTTATTGGTTTAAGTATTTTGAACATTCAGTGCTGAAAATAGTGGGCAGGATAACGTGACATAATCGGCGAATAAAAGATATAACTTTTAGAACGTTATGAAATTTCATTTTGGAGAAAATATAGGTCAGTAGGTTTTAATTAATGTTTATTATCTTTAATATGTTAGTTGTTTAGCTTAAAAATTATAACAGAAAGTAATCCTTTAATATTTCTAGTCTATCAGGGAAGGAGATAGACTATTTGGAGCGGCTAGTCAATTTAGTCTCTGAGCAATATACACAACTATATATCTACAAATGAAAGCAAATAGGCTGTCATCATCCAACCAACTTTACATTAAGTCAAAACAAGAATCGTGTTTTGATGGACCTAATGGACCTATTTGTATTTACTTAAGAGATCATAAACATTATTAAACATTATTAAACATGTCTACTGTCTAAGATTCAATATCACCCAAACTGGAAACTGACAGCATCTAAACACACAGTCAATTACTTGAGCCTACCACTGTCTGCTCCAAATGCCTCCAAATGTACTGTAAAGTCAAAGGCTCCCATAAGACAGTAAGTAGAATATGGTTCTATGTTTTTATACAACATAAAAAAAAGAAAATCAATCTAGAAAAGTGTGAACACATGTTATAAGTCTAAAAAATAATATGGTAAAATAAAATATTTTGGATTTTGTTTTAAAATGAAGTTACAAAATCTGCAAACTAATAAATAAAAATTGACACTACAACTGAAATTCTCTTGAATAAAAAAAAGAGGTTCATATTGCAATTAACAAATCAAACAGGTGCATTCAGACCTTCCCAGCAATAGTTTATTCTGGAATTAGTACAGACAGTGTGATGGTATCAGTGGGCCAATTCGGACTCCCTATAGATTTGATACTGATGTTCAAGTCAACAGAAGGCTCATCCTTCCATATCAAACCACATCCACTTTATAGAAAAGCCAAGTAGCCTACAATTTTAGCCTCCCTTTACAATATTTATGAGAATATATTAAGTTTTAATAGTCCAGACGGCGACCATGTCTATGGAATATATCCAGACCATGCAGAGCACTGGATCCAATCACCATAAAATAATTTATATGGAAAAATGTTATAAATGCAGTAAATATAACATTATTTTTCATTTATAAAGAAATAGAGGTTTGGATAACCTATCAGCAAAAGGCGTTCTCTTCTTCCTTTTTGCTCTTTGTAAGAATCATATCGATGATTAATATTCTGAGCTTAGTGTTCTGAAGAGATGAGCTATTGAATGCAATGTGAGACCTCCCTGGCTTGCAGAGATGATTTCCACCAGGGATTTGGAGACCAGATTAAAAGCAGAATTGTTTCTTTTTGCCTCCTCGAGAGCTGAGAAAAGCACACAGCTGGGAGACATCTGGCTGTTATGGTTTGTAACGTGGGCCAGATCTCAATCCCAACAAGGTCATTGTGTGTTTTACAGTATTTTTCTCTGGCCTGAAAAACCACTGACTTCAGTATGAGGATAGGGAACAGCTGATAGGAGCATGAAAAACAGATCTCTGCTTGTGTACACATTTCATAACACACACAGGGGTGGTGGAGATATGAAATTTACATCAGCTTGGCACATTTGATCCTACAAGCGCAACAAAGGCCAATGCAACTTTAATTTATGTATTTTTAAAGAACTGGAATCTCAAGGTCTTTTGAAGTTAACTAGTTAATCTATGGGACCCTGATATATTTACCTTTTAAGGGATTGTGTATGTAAGTTGTGGATCATACTAAAAGCCCCTCACTTCAATAAGAAGGTGCCATATGAGAGAAAAATGAATAGAACATTGCAGTTTATTCAGTACATAAAACAGCTGCTACTGTAACATTTTACTGATCATAGCGTTGTTGTACAGTTAACCTCATATGCATATCAATACCTAGAATCCCCCTCTCCAATAGTGATGCTGATAGCTAAGGATTTCTGTTGTATAAGGCAAATACATTATTCATCTGTCACAATACATGGAAATATTACCATTGCTATTTACTTGGCTGCAATGCTATAAAAGAAAATGGATATATGTTTTATGAATAAATGCAATCATTCTTCTGATCTACCATTTTATTTTTTGAAGAAAGAGCAACATTATGTTGACTTGTATTATTATTTTTATTAGTGCTTATTTCTGTTAAGGAACATTAAAGTCTTAAGAATATGGAGCTATATAGTCACAACATACTTTTCCAAGACACTTTCCATATTTCAATGAAAGTATCAGCACAATTTGCATATAATGATCTAATAGTTTACTGGAGTGCACAGTGCATGAAGTGTACCTATTAATCAGCGCCCATGTAAACTCTTAAGATGGAACTTAAAAAAAAAAAAAATATATATATAAAAACAAAACAAAATTAGCCTTTTTCCTCTCTGATAATCATTCTCAATATACTGTTAATCATATTTGCCCCTTTAAATTGAAACAGCACTCCAAAAATTGCAATACTGTGCTATACTGTAATATTCTGTTTTGAGAAAACTAACACTCAACAAAAAAATAAAGAGTGATAAGACTAAATTTATATTTTTTATTATTTGGATAAAGCAGACTTTCAACACTGTGCGTGATACATATATATTACGCTTATCAATTAAGATATGATAATTAGTACACAGTATTGCAAAATGAGGGGGGTGGAGATAAGCCATAAACTGATTTGTGTTTTTATATAGCCTCAGCCTAAATTGACACACTTATCAATTGATGTACAAAAGTAATATATATATATATATGTGTGTGTATATATATATGTATGTATCTGTGTGTGTATATATATGTATGTATCTGTGAGTGTGTGTATGTGCATTTAACAGTTTTTTTCCATTGCTCTAATAAATCCAGAGATACGTGTTTAAATAATATATTTTATTATCCTAGTTTTTCCAACTTTATAGATATTTATATAATTTTGTATCCAGATAGTCCGTTCACTGTTAGTTTCTACAATTGCTCACAATATAGCTATTTGGTAATAAAACCACCTGCTCTTTTTATAAGGCTTTGATAGTGTAACATTTGACCTGTTGGAAATCAGACTCACTCACTTGTCATATAAGTGCTATTGCAGACCCCATTAAACAGAATATAAAATGGCAGCTTGCCAAGCCAGTTTAGCGCTACATCCAGTAAAACAATCACATGTGACTTCCACCATTAAACGGTTTTCTTAAGGCATTTTAGACACATCATCTAGAAATTCCTGACCATATTCTGTTAGCAAATAATAGTAATGGATTGTATATAGCTCTGTATCATGATTGTACCTTGGTTCCCTCAATTCTTTCACCCTTTTCCATCTCTCCCTGCACCAATAACTCATTCTTCTGCTATTCTGCTCCACTTCACATTTTCTCTTTACATTTAGTATTTACACTTTCCCTTTTATTTTCCTTTGGGTTTATCCTAGCGTATGTTTTGTTAATTCTGCACATATATTAAAGGGACAGTCACTTCCGGGACAGTCTAGTAAAAATTAAACTTTCATGATTCAGATAGGGCATGCAATGTTAAACAACTTTCCAATTCACATTTATCATCAAATTAGCTTTGTTCTCTTGGTATTCTGAGTAGAAAACTAGACCTAGGTAGGCTCATATACTAATTTCTATGCCCTTGAAGGCCGTCTCTTATCTGAATGCATTTGACAGTTTTCCACAGCTAGAGGGTGTTGGTTCACGTGTGCCATATAGATATCATTGTGCTCACGCCCGTGGAGTTACCTAGGAGTCAGCACTGATTGGCTAAAATGCAAGTCTGTCAAAATAACTTAAATAAGGGTGCAGTCTGCAGAGGCTTAGATACAAGGTAACCACAGAGGTAAAAAGTATATTAATATAACTGTGTTGGTTATGCAAAACTGGGGAATGGGTATTAAAGGGATTATCTATCTTTCTAAATAATAACAATTTTGGAGTAGGCTGTCCCTTTAAATTCGGCCTAGAGCTAACATGCCATCTAATTCTGGGGTAGATTCTACATCAGTTGAAAAAGCTTATCACATCATTCGCTATAAAATTCTCTATAAAATATTGTTACCCACAAACCAATGGGACTTAAAGTGATAGTAAACTTAGTCTAACTGCAATCCACCCTTTTGATCATACATATGTCAAACATGATAATCATAGATACATTTTTTTACAATTATTCTAAAAATGTTATTTTTTATTTTATTTCTCACTTACTCCGGATTCTGCTGACAGCACTCCATGCTCAACAGTTTTTAGTTTCTAAAATAAGTTTTTAGTGTTCTAAAATAAGTTGTATACCATAGGAATGTGTGCACCACGTCACTTCCGGTGACGTGTAATCAGCTATTAGAGGGGTGTGGCGCTCACTGTGCATGTGCAAGGGGCCCAATCGCCTCCAAACAGCTGTCCGTGATTGGTCCGTGTGTCCGTGAAGTCAGTGGCTCTACAACCAATAGGGTCCAGTGTGCCGCTAATGTCTTGTCTGATGAGTGAAGAGTAGGGCCGTGTGCGCATGCGCGGCACGGCCCATAGAATTCCTCGACCTGTTGTTCTCAAAGAAGTCGCCTTAAACAGCTGTTTGGAGGAGGCCTCTTGCGCATACACATTGAGCGCCACACACCTCCAGCAGCTGATTTACGTCACCGTAAGTGATGTAGGTTGCACATTCCTATGCGGTATACAACTTCTTTTAGAACACCGGTTTCCTATGAGGTTTGTGAACAGCAACCAATGGCTCACTGCTTCTAATACAGTTCTGTAACACGTGTGAAATCGGTCCTCTCTGCTGCCCAGCAGTACATCGTGTGCGCATAAGCGAGTAACAGTCTGCATGCGGCAGAACACAAATGAGTGCAGTGTTCTGATTATTGGAAATAAGTGTCGTTTTCTCAATTTGTGACTTTCAGAAGCGTACATAGTCTAGTACGTAGAGAGTGAGTGGGACTGCTTTCTATGTCACTACACTACAGAAATATAACATGAAGGGGCGGAGGGAAGAGCGCAACTCCATGAAATAAAAAAGAGATGTTTAATATTATAATATTTAACAAATATTAAAAGGAACATACCGGTTTAGCTTTTCAAATGATTGTGCAGTACAATTTACAATCACTTTTATCTAAAATATCAACAAACACAGTACATTTGCTTTAGTCCCCTAAATATAGCATAACAACCAGATAACTTGCATGTTACTATTAAAGGGACAGTAAGGTCAAAATTACCTTAACCAACTTTCCAATTTACTTATGTTATAAAATTTTGTTCTCGTAATATCTTTTGTTTAGAATAAACCTAGATAGTCTGATAGGAGTGTGCATGTGTTTATAGCAGTTTATTGCAGCAGTTTGTAACTATGTATCACATTGCTATAAACAATGTTGCAAACACTGCTGCCAGATAGCTAAAGATACGTGAACGCTCCTGAACTCACATAGGAGTACTCTTTAACCCTTTGAGTGCTAAGCACTTTCCCACCTGGGTGCTAAGCATATCCCAGAACATCAGACCTTTCCAACAGTGGGTCTTGGGGGTCTGTAGCTGCTTAGATGCCTGAGATACAGGCTTCTAAGCAGCATGCCCCCTTTCCCTATATTGTCCTTTGTCATTTTTAAATAAAGTTGCGCGGTGACGTCATCACATCATTACGCATGCAGTCACTGCGCGTAGGAGCGGGTGGGAGCCCCCATATCTCCCTCAAGGTGGGAGAGTGCTAGCGACGGCTCTGAGCCGTCGTTAGCACCTGAGTGAGAAACTCTGCGACGGCTCAGAGCTGTCGTTAGCACTCAAGGGGTTAACAAAGGATACCAAGAAAACTAAGCAAAATTGATAATTGAAGTTGTAATTAATAAAATTGTTATAGAATGAATAATATAGAGGAACACTGTTAAATATAAATGGTTTCAGAACAATCAGATTTTCAAATACAGGCGTTTATCACAAACCTTTAGAAAAGTTTATTATAAAAAATCCCTTAGACTTTGATGGTGAACTTTGCAGCTAAATCATTTCTAAAAGATTGATATTGCCCCCGATAATTTAAAAAATGTCATCTACATATTCATATTCTTAGGCTTGCGTTTAATATATTTTACTTAGCATTTAATATCCCTTTAATAAAATGGTTAGAACATTTGAAATTTTGATAAAGTCCCATTAGATATTTCCTGTGTATAAAGAAAGTTGAAGATCAAATAAAGGATTTAGGATTTATTACAGACAGGAAAAGGACATACCTGAGGGTACAGCCAGCCCTTTTTCTGTTGATAATTTATATGTTTCAATACACTATGTAATTGAGACTGCATTCCTGTTTTTAGGGAATGTTTTATAAAAGCTTTTGAAGTCTGCAATTGGCAATTGGGAGGAGTTGACATTGTCCTGAATACTAGTGGGTCTGGACCTCATCCCCAATAGTCTCCAGGGTCAACAGAGAAATATGTTCAGTCTGGTATAGACAAATGAACAGAGGTAATAAGGGGAGTCAAAGGCTTGCAGGAGCATGAGCGTTACAATAAAAAATAAACTCTGAGTCCAGTGCATCAAATTTAATTCATTTTAAATATTTATGTTTTCTTTTAATTGTATTTAAAACTAACTCTGTTTCTGTCCTGATGGTATATACTAAAATATAAGTGTATGAGCAATATATAAGCAATACATAAGCAAGCTGCTGCATTCTTACCTGTCCGCCATTTCTGAGGTGGCTGATTTGCCCTGGCTGATTTGCCCTGGGTGGCCGGCATCGCCTGCTCTCATGTAATTGGTTTGTGCAAGAACAGGGGGCTGGGGAGCAAGAGTGTTTGCTCATGCACTAACAAAGGCCTTGTTCCATGCATGCTCGGACAGACAGCTTCCTTGCAAAGGAACCTTGTCCTCCTACACTTAAATAAATTAGGGCCTTAGAGATAATGCCAATCATACATAGGAACATGTTTGATCACATCACCAGGCCAGTATATTATTAGGACTTACATATCAGGATTACCTCTGTATAGCTTGCAGGCTTATCATACGTGACCAAAGGACGTTATTAATATTCTGCACTTTTATTTATAACTAAATGTTAAACCCTTGCACAGTAGTAGTATAAAATGTTCTGTTGCACACATGTATTTAATAATACACAAGTAACAGGAGTGCTTATCTAGAATACAAAAAGGGTGAAGGGAAAAGGGTAAAATTTCGGATAAAATAACATTAAATGGAAGTGCAGCACTATAATACAGTATTAAATACATATCACTATATTTAATCAGTCCTGGACAGATGGTATGTACACTTAGGGAGCACTCACATTCCTTATAGGCTATATTAAAGGGACACTAAACCCACATTTTTTCTTTCATGATTAAGATAGAGCATGCAGTTTTAAGCAACTTTCTAATTTACTCCTATTATCAATTTTTCTTCGTTCTCTTGCTATCTTTATTTAAAAAGCAGTAATGTGATTCATAGGAACCAGCCCATTTTTGGTTGAGAACCTGGGTTATGCTTGCATATTGGTGGGTAAATGTAAGCTTCCAATAAGCAAGCGCTATCCATGGTGCTGAACCTAAAATGGCCTAGCTGCTAAGATTTACATTCCTGCTTTTAAAATAAAAATAGCAAGAGAACGAAGAAAAATTGATAATAGGAGTAAATTATTGCAATAAACCTAATTAACCTATTAACCCCTAAACCGCCAATCCCCCACAACACAAATAACTTATTACTAAGCCCCCTAACCTAACACCCCCTAAATTAACCACAATACTAAGTTACAATTAAAATAATAAAACCTTACATTAAATTACAAAAAAAATAATCTAAAATTACAAAAAATAAAAAAATGATCAAAAATAAAAAAAATTAAACATAATCCCAATGAAAATAACCCCCCCAAATAAAAACACCCTCTAATCTAAACTAAACTACCAATAGCCCTTAAAAAGTCCCCCCCACCTACCAACCCCGCCAAAATAAAAAAACCTAACACTAAGAAAAACCTAAATTACCCATTGCCCCTAAAGGGAAATTTGTATAGGCATTGCCCTTAAAAGGGCATTCAGCTCTTTTACAAGCCCATTAAATCCCTAATCTTAAAAATAAAAAAAGCAACAAAAAAAAAAGCCCAAGTCTAAGCCCCAAATAGGTACTCACCGTTCCTGAAGTTCGGCGGAGGTCTACTTCCAGGCGGCTCCATCATCTTCTATCTTCATCCGGAGCGAAGGTGGCACAGAGGTGCAGAGCTGGCTTCCCCGATGCACGGATCCTCAGTGGCGGTCCTCAATGGCGGTTTTCAGTGGCAGCGGTCCTCACCGGCATGGAGGCTCCTCTTCATGAGATCGTCCGTAGCACACTGAAGATTGAATGCAAGGTACCCCCATATTTATTGGGGTACCTTGCATTTCTATTGGCTGAAATTTTGAAATCAGCCAATAGGATGAGAGCTACTGAAATCTTATTGGCTGATTTGAACAGCCAATAGGATTTCAGTAGCTCTGATCCTATTGGCTGATTTCAAATTTCAGCCAATAGGAATGCAAGGTACCCCAAATTGATTGCGGTACCTTCCATAAAATTTTTAGTGTACGCCGGAGATCGGATGAAGTGGAGCCTCCACGCCGCTGAGGATCGCCGCCGCTGAAGACTGCCACTGAGGACCGCTGCTGAGGACAGTTGCTCTGGATCCGCACATCGTGGAAGACCACTCCACACCTCCACTCCGTGCCACCTTTGCTCCGGATGAAGATAGAAGATGATGGAGCCGCCTGGAAGAAGACCTTCTCCGCCAGACTTCAGGAATGGTGAGTACCTATTTGGGGCTTAGTTTTAGGATTTTAAAAAAAAAAAAAATATTCTTAAGATTAGGGATTAATTGGGCTGTAAAAGAACTGATTGCCCTTTTAAGGGCAGTAAAAGAGCTGAATGCCCTTTTAAGGGTAATGCCCATACAAATGCCCCTTTTATTTTGGAAGGGTTGGTTGGGTGGGGAGTTTTACTGTTAGGGAGTAATTGCTAATTTTGTTAAGTAGAAAAGCTGTTTAACTTAGGGCAATGCCCTACAAAAGGCCCTTTTAAGGGCTTTTGGTAGTTTAGTAATAGATTAGGGGGTGTTTTTATTTTGGGAGGATATTTTATTTTTATTGGGGTATTAGTTTAGGTTTAAATTTTTATTTTGGATAGCTTTGTTTATTTTTTTCTGTAATTTTATATTTTTTATTTTTTGTAACATTAGCTTGGGGGTTTGTATTTTTTAAAAATAGACTGCCCTTTGGGCAGGCTTATCGCCTATTTGATAATAATATTCTAAGTGGACACGCTGCAAATGTATGCAGTTAACTTATAACTAGGTGTGTTGGAATGTGTAGCGCTTTATATCTATAGATGTGCATGTTTGTAAGCAGAGGTGATTAAGCATCTAGTCTAATGAGCAGTTAGGCAGGGAGCCAGCGAATCCAGTATATAATATTCAGCCTAGGTCTGTATTGATTTGTGTATTTATAAAAGTCCCCCTAGTTAAAGGATTACTTTCTGTTATAATTTTTAAGCTAAACAACTAACATATTAAAGTTAATAAACATTAATTAAAACCGACTGACCTATATTTTCTCCAAAACGAAGTTTCATAATGTTCTAAAAGTTATATCTTTTATTCGCCGATGATGTCACGTTATCCTGCCCACTATTTTCAGCACTGCATGTTCAAAATACTTAAACCAATAACTTTGTGTTTAAAGCGCCATTTTGAAACCTAGGTATTGTAAACGGATTGGTACAGAGCAAAGGATACCCACGGAGTGGGTTTGGAAAACAATTAAATTTGCAGACAAGATTTCTGATATACGGTAGAGATATGTTAATGAAATGCTATTGATAAAAAGCGTATTTGGGGTAGTTAGTTAGTAACAGGCATAGAAAATATTTACTTACAGTGGCCCTTTAAGCTTACTGACGATTAACACATGATTTACTTACCAGCTTTAACTCATTTGTGTTTTTAAGTGTGTGTGTTTTACATTTTTTAATCATCTTAATAAAGGTTATATTTTAAACAGCGTATCTATATCACAATCTCATTGCTCTATACTTAATATAACCTATAAGGAATGTGAGTGCTCCCTAAGTGTACAAACAGTTAGTCCAGGACTGATTAAATAAAGTTTTCTCTACCCAGTACACAGCACCGCCACCCCAAAGTGTACAACTCTCGTAAAATAATCCAATAGTACAATAAGACATTTAGGTTACTGGGGAATTCCTGACTACACCAGTAGTAGTGCCATTAGTGCTCTTCCTTTGTTACATATCACTATATGCATATACATATATACACTATACAACAGAAGTACACCCCTGTGAAATATCACTTAAATGTAAAATGATTCAAGATTGTATCACCTCTCAATAATTGCATTATTTCATAAGAGTATTTCCTCTTATGAACAATCAAAACAAATACTTTAGAAAGACTAAATTGAAAATACAGACCCCAAAGTAGAAATTACACCTGTGATCACTGACACACAAGTTAGATTATTGAAACACAATTGAGTACACCTGGGATTTCCAATTATCCTAATTGCATGAACATGGTTACAAAATGACCTGTAAACACCAGAACTTTCTCAATTTTGTACCTATGGGCTGTGTCTATCGGCATATCTGCATCATGGCTCCACATAGAAAAGGATTGCCAGAGGAATTGAAAAATCTGATTGTGAGGCTTCACAAAGATGGAAAGGATACAGGAAGACCAAAATAATTCAGCTCAAACACAGTTGCATCAGTAATCAGGAGGTATAGAATGAGGCATAGTACCACTAATCAGAGGCGCTGTGGCCGTCCTCCTAAAATAACGCCACAGACACTGTGTAACTTGCACAATTTAGCAAGTGATTCAGACTTGGCTCAGGGGTTATCAATGGAGAAAAAAAAAGTTTCTGTGACAGCTAAGACAGTGTGAAGGGCATTGCATAATATCAACCTATGAACGGTGTCCAAGAATAAAACCCTTGCTTTTTCTTTGGCACAAAACTACAAGATTAAACTTTGCTAACAGTATGAAAAGAAGCCTGATGAATATTGGGATCACATTCTTTGATCAGATGAAACTAAGATAAATGTGTTCAGTTCAGATGTGGTCCAGCATGTTTGGCGTGAACCTGAACAGGATTATTACAGTGAATGCATAGTCCCAACAGTGAAGCACGGAGGTGGGAGTGTGATTATATGGGGCTGCATGAGTGCAAAAGTTGTTGGAGAGATGACATTTATAGATGGCACCATGAATGCCTGCGGCTATACCAAAATACTGGCTGACAAGATGACTCCCAGTCTCCAGAAGTTTGGCAGAAGAGGAATTTTCCAGCATGATAACGATCCAAAGCTAACTGCCAACATCACTAAAGAGTTTCTAAAGAAGAAAAAAAGTGAAAACTATGACCTAGCCAAGTGTTTCGCCTGACTTGAATCCAATAGAACACCTTTGGGGTATTTTAAAGAGCAACACAACCGCTCCAGTAAAAAACAGCAGGAAAAAAATGTCGCTGAAGAATGGCAGAACATCTTTCCAGAAATTTGTGCAACACTAGTATCCTCCATGCCGAGGAGGACTGAGTCTGTCATCAAAAATAAACATGAACATATGAAGTACTGAAAAAATAAAAGACTTGAATCTCAGTAATGAAAGGTGTACTGACTTTAGTTGCATTAAGTTCCTACTGTGGGGCCAGTATTTTTAAAATAGTAGATCTAAACTGTTGGTTTTTAATTTTTCATACTTAAAAAAATAAAGTTATCAAACAAATACTATTTTTCCCCACCTGTACGTCACAATCTTCTCTTTCTGTGTATTTGGGTTTTGTGTTCTAAAATGCAAATAATATTATATATTTATTTTAAACAGCAAATATTACCTTCCTGATTACAGTACTGTACTATCTTTCTGATAAGACTGTGTATATAAAATTATTAAAAATGCTATAAAACTATGTTTAGGCTGCATGTATAAGCAGTATTATGACATGTAAATATTGCCTAAATGACATAAGAAAATATGTTTCATACCCTCTCCAAACTGCCCAGTTTTACAAATGCAAATATTCCAAAATCCAAACCTTTTCTAGTCCCAAGCAATTTGGATAAAGGTTTTTTTACCTATATATATATATATATATATATTTATATATATATATATATATATATATATATATATATATCTATATGTATATATATATATATACACACACGTTTGCACTCATTGTTCCTGCATATTACTTTATCTTTGCACCCAGGCTGTCGACATTTGGTGGGTTAAACTGGATTGTGTTAAATATATATATATATATATATATATATATATATATATATATATATAGATAGATAGATAGATAGATATATAGATATACATACATATAGTATATATCAATTGCCTGATATTTTGGGGCTGGACTGACCTGGACTGACCTTGTTAGGCAGGATCAGATTAATATACTTCTACTCTGTGAAAAGCACAATTGGACTAAAAGAGGTTGCTAGTAGGTGGTAACTCGCAAAAGAATAAGCGTTTGCACTCATTGTTCCTGCATATTACTTTATCTTTGCACCCAGGCTGTCGACATTTGGTGGGTTAAACTGGATTGTGTTAAATATATATATATATATATATATATATATATAGATATATATATAGATATATATATAGATATATAGATATACATATAGTATATATAGATATACATATAGTATATATCAATTGCCTGATATTTCGGGGCTGGACTGTCCTGGACTGACCTTGTTAGGCAGGATCAGATTAATATACTTCTACTCTGTGAAAAGCACAATTGGACTAAAAGAGGTTGCTAGTAGGTGGTAACTCGCAAAAGAATAAGCTACAGAACTGTTGTTTGTTCCTGGCAGAGCGCTTCTTTATATATATATATATATATATATATATATATATACACACACATATATATAGCATTACTATAATATTCCTTTATGATAAATGTATGTTTTCATTATAAACAAGCAGCAAGGTGGTCCCTCTTAATTTAAAAAAAAATTGATGTCATTAAAGTTATTAAAAAAGTTATTAAAAAAGTAATAGCTGTAACAAATCTTTGGAATACAGTATATACAATGTGTGTATGTGCAACATACAGTTATTATCCAGCTATTCCACAAGTCTGGAGAAGTGTGATGGGGCGGGAGGGGCGGGGGGTTTGGAGCAAGCGAATGGTTTCTGTATGAGAGGACAGAACATCTGGCTCACTTCTGTAGTCTGTCGATAACTATATCCCAGCAGAGGTTATTACTGCAAAAGGCCTATATAGGAGGGGATGGGTGAGCACTTGCCAGGACGCCTGCTTTTGGATTACACAGAACTTGTGGAGAAAACAGGTGGGAATACGAAATATTAGCTTGAGTAAAAAAGAACCATTTAGTGCAGAAACCTCCTATATTTGTCATAGAAACATAACTCAAGAGCCGTTTACACAAGCTGCACTTTTTATTCCTGCTGTAAAAATTCAGACCTTACTTGAACCCCAGAGTCTTTTATATTTAATGAGCAAATAATCCTCCTGTTTTGGAGGGTAGGTGCCTTATGTAAATATTCTCTTGTCCACATCCACTGACTGTTTCATCCTAGCTTGGTTTGGCCACCTCTGCTTTGCTTGTCCTGGATTGCTTTCTATAGTCTTGGCCTGGGTGTTTCTTCTCAATCTTGACTGAATATCCACTCTATTGACAAGATTCATCTTTTTTTGTTCGCCTTTATTTTGCTTAGTTTTCTTGTCTCTATAAAGTCTGTCATCCCTACCCTGTAGCTTTCACCCTACCTTTGTTTTTGCAGTATTTGACTATCTTAAAGGGACAATCAACACCAGAATTTCTGTTGTTTTAGAAGATAAATAATCCATTAATTACCCATTCCCCAGTTTTGCATAACCAACAGTTATAATAACACACGTTTTACCTCTGTAATTACCTTGTAGCTAAGCCTCTGCAGACTGCCCCCTTATTTCAGTTCTTTTGACAGACTTGCATTTCAGCCAATCAGTGCTCACTCCTCGGTAAATTCACGCGCACAAGCTCAATGTTATCTATATGAAACACATGAACTAACGCCCTCTGGTGGTGAAAAACTGTCAAAATGCATTTAGATTAGAGGTGGCCTTCAAGGTCTAAGAACTTAGCATATGAACCTCCTAGGTTTATCTTTCAACTAAGAATACCAAGTGAACAAAGCAAAATTGGTGAGAAAAGTAAATAGGAAAGTTGTTTAACCCCTTAATGACCACAATGTACCCTGTATGTCACTGGTCGTTAAGGGGTTTTTCAGGACATAATAGCACAAGTCTAGCATGAAAACGCTATTAATTCCATCCCTCCAGCAGGCTTTGTGGAATAGAGCAGTCTCAACGCTGGTGGCAAGACCACGCTATAAAGCAATCAAGTCCCAAAAAAAGGCCAGCGACATACAGGGTACGTCGCTGGTCCTTAAGGGGTTAAAATTACATTCTCTATTTGAATCATGAAAGTTTTTTATGGACTTGACTGTCTCTTTAAGATCTGGATGTCACAATGTATGTATGACCCCTCCTGTGCCATATCTGTTTTTTCTCTCATCATCTCTTTCCTTCATTGCTTTACTTGTCTGACTTCTTTTGAAAAAATGTTTTACTTATTGGTCATGAATCTTAAAAATCCTTCTAGGTCTGAAGCAAAAGAAAAATTGTTACAGAAGATAAAAGGGAATTTTGCTGTGCTATTCAAATACATGATGATAATAATAATAATAGAAACAGCAGATAGTGTTACCAACCCACCCTTATTTCCAGGGATCTCCCTTATTGACCAAACTTTTTTATAGGCTCCCTTATGTTTCTGCTATTAGAACATTTTTCTCCTTTTTTTTTTTAATGTAAAAATCTTAATTTCAAACATTTAAAGGAACACTAAAGTCAAAATTAAACTTTCACGATACAGGTAGAGCGTGCAATATTCAACAACTTTCCAAATTACTTCATTATCTAAATGTGCTCAGTCTTTCATATGCACACTTTCTTTGGTACCAGCATGTGCAAGAATTCACTTACAGCAAGATTACAAGTAGCGCGTTATGAGTTTTCCGTGAGCGATGTGGTCTTTTCAAAATCAATTTCCATTGCGCAGGTATTACAAGTGTTGAAAAATCACGATTGCGTGCTTGCATTCGCCTTTTACACAACAATCCTTTCCGTGCTCGAAGAGCTGTAGTTAACAGTTTTCCACAACATAAAAGTTTCACGAAACACTTCAAAAATACATTACAAAGTACAGTTACACTCATAATAAAACTGTCTAATAAATATTATTTAAAAAAAATATTACACACAAAAGTTATAAGGGCTCAAAGATACGAGATCTCGGGTGTTAGTAAAAGCCGACGCAGGGATTTTACATTGACATACATACATAGAGAAACATGGGTTTATATGTATAGAGATATGTTTAACTATGGAGATAATGAAAATATTTTACATTACAATCTTATGCAAATTAAACAATATCTCAGATGTGTTTTCAAAGAGATATTTGCATATAGATTTCGAGATATCTAGACATATATATTTTCCTATAAATATCTCGCTCTAAATAGATTTATCAGTCCAAAAATCATCACATATATAGATAAATATTTATTTAGAAATAAATAGAACATATTCCTTTGCGAAAACATTTTTCGCAATATGAAATATTCCCATTTTCATGTAAACTTTTTAAGAAGAACACGTCATGAGCTTTGCGCAACATAAGTTTTTTTTTTTCTATTTGTCTTCTCTATTGACTTCTATGGGGAATGTGTGAACAAGCAGGCAATTTCGTGGTTTGCATTATGCGGCTTAACGTACGTGCAAAATAAGTTATTTTGCAACTGGTAATAGCTGCGCAACTCAAAATGTGAAAAAACCATAAGGCGCAATTTTCGCAAACAGACTTGCCGCGTGACTTGTAATCTCACTCTTTGTGAATTTTTGTGAATGGCTGATGGCTGTCACATGAGGCAGTTGGAAGCAAAATTTAACTAACTGAAATTTGTCAGAAAAAAATCTACTACTAATTCAAACGAAGTACTTTTGCAATGTCTTTTTATTATGTATTTGTTGATTATGCAATTCTACTATGTTTAATGGTCCCTTTTATATTGTAGTAAAAAGAGATGAAAAAAGAACTAAATTGTTCCAGATATAGAGGCCCATTTATCAAGCTCCGAATGGAGCTTGAGGGCTCGTGTTTCTGGCGTGTCTTTAGACTTGCCAGAAACGCAAGTTATCGAGCAGCGGTCTAAAAACTGCTGCTCCATAACCCTGTCCGCTTGCTCTGAGCAGGCGGACAGAGATCGCCACAATTCGAGTACGAGAAAAAAAAAATGTGAATCAGATTACATGTCTGCAAAAGGAGGTACCCTGTGCCCACAGTCTGTGAGATGGTCTGACCCCCTATTACTGTATATAGTGACACTGTTTAACCCACCATTACTGTATATAGTGAGTTAGTGACACAGGGGCATATCTATCAAGCTCCGTATGGAGCTTGAAGCCCCGTCTAAAGACGGCTGCTCCATAACCTGTCCGCTTGCTCTGAGGAGGCAGACAGACATTGCCGCATTTCAACCTGATCGAATACGATTGGGTTGATTGACACCCTCCTGATAGCGGCCGATTGGCTGCAAATCTGGAGGGTGCGGCGTTGCACCAGCAGTTCACAAGAGCTGCTGGTGCAATGCTGAATGCAGAGAGCGTATTGCTCTCTGCATTCAGCGAGGTCTCTCGGACATGATCCGCAATGTTGGATCATGTCCAACAGGCCTTTCATAAATAGGAGCCACAGTCTAATCTGCCGGTGAGATGGCTGGCCTGACCCTACCCGCCCCAGTACTTTATAAAGTGACCACAGTAGTCTGTGACATGGTCCAGCCCCCCCATACTGTATATAGTGGTACTGTATACCGACACTGTTTACCCCCTGCCCCCCCATGCTGTAGTAACAAGGTCTGTAATTTGCTGGTTCCACAAACATACACACACACACATACATGCATTAATACACACACAGTCACATACATACATAAACACATACAAACACACACACACATACATGCATTAATACACACACAGTCACATACATACATAAACACATACAAACACACACACATACATGCATTAATACACACACAGTCACATACATACATAAACACATACAAACACACACACACATACATGCATTAATACACACACAGTCACATACATACATAAACACAAACATACACACACACACATACATGCATTAATACACACACAGTCACATACATACATAAACACAAACATACACACACACACATACATGCATTAATACACACACAGTCACATACATACATAAACACATACAAACACACACAGATAAACACCAATGGGTAAAATAGAAACACTAACCCCTGTAGTCAGAGACACTAGTGAAGCATCATGATATCAGTGCAGGCAGTGGCAGGTCAAAGTTTTTTATTAGAAAAATAAATAAAAAAAATTTTGAAGCTGGGCACCCACCCTGCACCCGCTGTAGTTCCATCCCTGAGTACTAGATGTTAATAAATAATAAAACAAGGACACCGGTGTCTACTGACTTATTATGTAATAAAGCGCTTTAAAAATTCTAAGGAGTCTTAAGATATAAAAAATCTAAAAAATATATTGAAAATATATAGTCCGATAGCTGGCCAGCTTAAAATTTGTGACTAATAATGTGTATTTGTTAAGTTGATATGATTCCTTTTTAAATGATCAGATGAGATAAAAAAATGTGAATCTCAATGCTGTTATAAAACTGATGGATAATACCTTGAAGTATTGTTTATAGTCAATCTCAGTCTGCTCTCTGTCCATTACAGATCTTGCAGTTTCTTCTTCTTTGTTGCAGTCTTTACCTCACATGGGCAATTGTTACAATCCCCGACTTGTAACAGTCTTTCAAGTGCGCGCACTATTTAAAAATTATTTTTTGGAAAACTAGATAATTGTCTTCAACTCCTGTCGCATAGTAAACATACCTTCCACTTTCAAATTGAGCAAATAGGCATGGGGTTTACTAAAGCGGTCCTGGGAGTCAGTGGTGGTTCACAATAAAGGTTCCTTCTCTCCTATCGCTATCTTGAAAGACTCTGATAGAAGCCGAAACGGGTAGAGAATCAACAAGCTTCAGCTAAGGACAACATTAAGCTTCTACTACAAGGACCTCTAAAGAGAAATAATCGTGCCAGTTTCCATCTATGAGAGGGTGGATGATATTTCAAGATAGCAATAGGAGAGAAGGAAACCTTTATTGTGAACCACTGACTCCCAGGACCGCTATAGTAAACCCCATGCCTATTTGCTCAATTTGAAAGTGGAAGGTATGTTCACTATGCAATAGGAGTTGAAGACAATTATCCAGTTTTACAAAGTTTATTTTTTTCAAATAGTGCGCGCACTTGAAAGACTGTTACAAGTTGGGGATGGGATACAATTGCCCATGTGACCTAAAGACTGCAACAAAGAAAAAAAAAAACTGCAAGGTCTGTAATGGACAGAGAGCAGACTGAGATTGACTATATGCGATACTTCAAGGTATTATCCATCAGTTTTATAACAGCATTGAGATTCACATTTTTTATCTTATCTGATCATTTAAAAAGAACACATTATTAGTCACAAATTTTAAGCTGACCAGCTATCGGACTATATATTTTCAATATATTTTTCATACTTTTATATCTTAAGACTCTTTAGAATTTTTAAAGCGCTTTATTACATAATAAGTCAGTAGACACCGGTGTCCTTAGTTTTATTATTTATTAACATCTAGTATTGGAAGCAGAGGATCTTTGTTATTAATAAATATTTTATATACACTAAATATTTCTACTTACCTTTTTTTTAACAAGTCCTATATATGTGATACACTTATTAAGGAACAGACAATTTATTAAGGAACATCTTGTGATTTGTGTTACACCCAGATAGCCATAGGCACACCCTTCAAACCCTACATACACCCTTTTATATTGTACTCTTGGGGGCCGATTTATGAAAGTGTGAACGGACATGATACAATGTAGAGTATCATGTCCGCCTCACATCGATAAATGCAGACAGCACAAGCTTTCGGCATTTATCATTGCACAAGCAGTTCTTGTGAACTGCTTGTGCAATGCTGCCCCCCGCAGATTTGGGGCCAATCGGCCGCTAGCAGGGGGTGTCAATCAGCCCGATCATATAGGAAAGGGCGGATTGATGTCCACAGCTTCAGAGCAGGCAGACAAGTTATGGAGCAGCGGTCTTTCGACCGCTGCTTCTTAACTGCTGTTTCTGGCAAGCCTGAAGGCTTGCGCAGAAACTGGGGCATCAAGCTCCATTCGGAGCTTGATAATTCGGCCCCTTGTACTCTTATTTAGTTAACAATTTTGATGTATCTGACAGTTTAATGTCTTTAGAATTCATAGATTTGCAGAAAGTTTTTGAAAACACAATTTAGGGATATTCACTCCACTATGCATAATTGGGCATAGTTAAAGTTTATGCTTTACAGTATTAGCATTAGCACAAAATGTATTTACCATATGACTTAGACTTAACAATCAATGGTGGGCGGGGCTTATAGCCAAAGTTGAAATGTGTGCCTGAAAAATATTGTCACTTTCTATCTTTCATTTATACTATTACTTAGCGGTTTTAATATTATGTGTAGTACGGCAGAACTTATGGCTAGACAATATACTTAGAATTGGCAAGGAAATTCTCTATAGGGGGCATGAAAGATATCAGTCCTCTGTTGATATTAGAGAACTGAATCACCAATGATTGTTAAGTCTAAGTCATATGGTAAATACATTTTGTGCTAACGCTAATACATTAAAGCATAAACTTTAACAACCTCTTGTCGCATTGTGATATTGAGCGCCTGTATAGGTGGGAGGAACCTACTAATATAATTGTGACCATTGTGTGGTGCTTGAAAAATATCGGCACTGAATCCCTCCCCAAGTTATTATGTGATCCTAAATTGATACTTAGAATCCACGGGCAATACATATTAGTATGTCTGTCCCGGGACAACTGAAGGGATGAGCATCGTGAACTCTCATATTATTTCACCAATCAGGTAAAGGAAGCTTACTATGAAATATCATCAGCACTGCTGATGCTGATTGGCTGCTGTTCATTTCTTCATTTTTTTAATTTTTTTACCTGCAGCTGGGAGCAGCTGAGTATAACTTTTTACACAGAACTAACTCTACTGAGCTGAGGAGATTGTGAGGTAAAATATCTTCCTTTTTTACATAGAGATGCTCAGGTGATATTTTCCTGTCAGCTTTTTACAGTTATACTGCATCAGTTTCAAGTGATTTAGCATATGAGTATTATGTCCCTTTAAACAACAGAGTATCCCCTCACATATATATAACTTACGGCATAAGCCCCTGGCCACTTTTTAACCTTTTCCAAAATGTCTGAGTAGCGATTTGGCAGGAGGGTATGATGCAATATGACCCTCTTTTTCTGACAATACAAAGGGTTTGTACCTAAATCTTTTCTTCTCTTCTTAAGAGATTTTTATGGTTATCAATAAAGATATTAATTTTAACTTCTTTAACTATCCATTGTATTGTTATATAGAAAGTTATTGAATGCATTAATGCTAGACTATGTAAATGAAGATGATTAGTATGAAGAATTTTGTTGTACCAAACGGTTTCAAATTTTAAAATAAAATGCTTTTCAGTGAATACTGTATAATTTGCCCATATCCTACATGAAATCTGTTACATCCTTAATCTCCCTTATTTTCTTCAAAAAAGAGGAGTTAAACACATAGGGGCATATATATCAATGTGCGAGCGGACATGATACGAAGTAGCGTATCATGTCAGCTGCACATCTATAAATGCAGCAGCATGCGCTGTCTGCATTTATCATTGCATCAGCAGTTCTTGAGAACTGCCAGTGAAATGCCGCCCCCTGCAGATTTGTGGCCAATCAGCCGCTAGCAGGGGGTGTCAATCAACCCGATCGTATTCAATAGGGTTGATTTCTGTTTGTGGCCTCAGAGCAGACGGACAAGTTATGGAGCAGCGTTCTTTAGGCTCCATACGGAGCTTGATAAATATGCCCCAACATATAAATACTGCTCAGGACTTGCAGAGCACTGTTGGTCCTGAGAGGAAAATGCTGCTGATTTAATCAGCAGCGCTAGATACATGATTCAGATGTGGAACTAGTGCTGTTGATTGGATAAGCAGTCATTTTCGTTTGGTACCAGCAGTGCTCTGTGAGTCCTGAACAGTATTTCTACTGTGTGTTTAACCCTTTTGCAGAGGTTAAACAAACAGTTGTCTTGGGTCAATAGTCTCAAAATTACATGCGCTAACAGCTTAGAGTATTTTTTTTTACTATAATGGCCCTTTTCTAATATTGCAAAGAACTGCACTGCCCCCACCCAGGTATTCATAATGTCAGCTGCATATCAACATTTCTATGGTCACTAAAAAAGTAGAGAGGTAGCAAAACAGACAGGGGAAGAATAAACTGGGGGTAAAAGGATGAAAGACAGATTAATGTAAGCGAGGAAACGAGAAAATAAGAGAGACGTACACAAGGGAAGATAAATGACACAGATCGGAAACAGATGAGAAGGATAAGCCAGAAAGAAAAGGAAAGAGAGCATAGGTGGATAAATAGACATGAGATCTGTAAAGAGTTAGAGAAAGACAAAAAAGAAAACGACAAACATCATAGAGAAATAAAAAGAGAGAGAGCTTGCGCACAAGACAAGCAAATATGAAATGAGATGAATGAGGAGACAAATTAACAGCATAGAGAATGTGAAGGAGAGACAAGTAATATGCAGGAAAATGAGAAACAAGCAACAGAAAAATATAATTTATTCTTACCTGATAAATTCCTTTCTTTCTTGGTGGTGAGAGTCCACAATTCCTTATTTGTGGGATTTCACATCCTGGTCATCAGGAGATGGCAAAGACACCCTACACCAAAGCTTTAAGTATCACCCCTACTTCCCTTTCCCTCCCAGTACTACGTATAGCCAATGATAGGAGGAAGAAAGATAGTAAAGAGGTGTAAACTAGAATTGCTGTCAACTAGGAAAATGGGCAGGTTTGTGGACTCTCACCACCAAGAAATAAAGGAATTTAACAGGTAAGAATAAATTATGTTTTCTATCTTAGGTGGTGAGAGTCAACAATTCCTTACTTGTGGAAACTATTACCCAAGCTGTGGAGTCCACAAAGGAAAACGGGTGGGAAAATAAGGAAAGGCAGGCACCTATTTACAAGGAACTACGCCTGAAGGACCTTCCCTCCAAAAAACACTATCCTTGCCTTCTCCTTGACGTGGAAAATAACTAATGGGAGGTAAAGGGAAGTAGGAGGGATACTTAAAGCTTTGGTATAGTGTGTCTTTGCCTATTCCTGGTGGCCAAGAGATGAATTCCCACATGTAAGGAATCGTGGACTTTCACCACCTAAAAAGAAAGATAAGATAAAATAATCAGGACAAAATAAAAATATAGATAGGCAGAGAAAGTCAGGGCAATAAAGTAGAGATTCCTCTGGGGGAAATAAAGGGTTTATAGAGCAAGTATATGTACATAGATCTATATTACACATGTAATGCTCGTGTGATATTCCACTATCAGAAATGATAACAAGTACCAAAATATCACAAACAAGGAAAAATGAAATAACTGTGATAAGATAAAAAAAAAACCAAGAAAATGTGTTATATATATGGTGCCATTAATATATGTAAAACCGTGAAATTAATAAATATAGGTAAAGTTCATATATATTCATTCCAGGAAGAGTATACATATCCTTATATGAACTTTACCTATATTTATTAATTTCACGGTTTTACATATATTAATGGCACCATATATATAACACATTTTCTTGTTTTTTTTTTATCTTATCACAGTTATTTCATATTCCACTATCAGACCAAACTTGGCCAGTAGTCGTCTTATCCCTGCGTCAAGCTGGAATGATAGGGAATATCCCAGAGCAGAGAAAGTTCGCAAAATGAGGTAAGCGGTACTCACAATAGGCAGGGTAGTCTTTGGCGGCAACAGGTAGGGAATCAGCGGTTAGTCAGTTTAAGGGTAAACCACTTGAAGGACTGGAGACAAACAGGATAGCCTTTGACGGCAACAGGTAGAGAAACCAGCGGTAAGGCAGTTCAAGGTTAAAGCACTAGAATGGTCAGGCAGGCAGAGTTTGGCAACAGTAAGGCAGTCCAAAGGTTCAAGGGATAAACAGGCAGAGTGGTCAGACAGGCAATTTTCAGCAACTGTATGACAATCCAGTATTTAGGGGTTAATCAAGCAGAGTAGTCAGACAGGCAGAGATCATTAACAGTGAGGCAATCCAGTACTTTAGGGGTTAAGCCAGTAGAGTAGTCAAAAAGGCAGAGTTTGTTAACAATGAGGCAATCCAGTACTTTAGGGGTTAAGCAAGCAGAGTAGTCAGACAGGCAGAGTTCATTAACAGTGAGGCAATCCAGTACTGTAGGGGTTAAGCAAGCAGAGTAGTCAGACAGGCAGAATTTGTTAACAATGAGGCAATCCAGTACTTTAGGGGTTAAGCAAGCAGAGTAGTCAGACAGGCAGAGTTCATTAACAGTGAGGCAATCCAGTACTTTAGGGGTTAAGCAAGCAGAGTAGTCAGACAGGCAGAGTTTGTTAACAATGAGGCAATCCAGTACTTTAGGGGTTAAGCAAGCAGAGTAGTCAGACAAGCAGAGTTCAATAACGTTATGGCAATCCAGTATACAGTAATAATAATCACACCCAGGAGCACACAAAGTAACACCTATACTTGGGCAGTGAAGGTAGAAAGTGAGCAACTTACATAGGCGCAGGATTCGCGCCACAGGAGATCCTGACCGGCTTCAGAGTGAGAGGAGCGTGCGGAGATGACGTCACTGCCGCACGCAACAGGAGCCGACTCAACCCTAGGCAACGAGCAGAGTAGCAGGCGCTGCGTCCCTAGCAACAGCTAGAGCGGCGTGACAACACAGCTATAGAGATCTGGCTGCTATTGCAGATGGGAAGCAGGCACAGCAATCAGCCTTGTGAGAGATTTTTAAAAAATGTGTTTTATTACTGTAGCTAGGGATCTCTCCTCATCCTGTCACTGCAGTTACAAAATGGCTAAAGGCAGCTTTGATGTCCATCTGGTCCCACTTTGTGACTATGCACATAGTTATGCCTCAGATCACATTACCTATAGGAACCAATAAAAAAAACTTTACGCTGCCCATATGTTGTTCATACCAATGAATCCCCAGCAGAGAGTTCTAGTGAGCTCAGGGGATGATTTATAAATCAAATTACCTGTATGCCAACATGTACATGGGACCAAGGCGGCCATAGATGAAGCAATGTAAGATAGCAAAACAATAAAGGGACATAAAACTTTTTGCACAGAAGAGAAATCTTCTGAATTCAACAAAGAGCTGTGCATTTTCTGAACAACAAAACAAATATAATACATCAAAATACATAATTTCTGTTACAAAATGAAAAGGAAACATTTCGGAAAATGTAGGAATTATGTATGTCTTTAGCTGTATATTTACTAACAGAAAAGATGGATAAGTCGGTCTTTTTCTACCAATGTTCAGAATTTAACCACACATTCCGGTATTTCAGCTACCTGTCAGGCAAAACAATGGATATATAACTGGTTAGATCAAGAGGGAGTGCTACAAGTGCTTTTTCATATTGATGCTTGGTAATAAAAATAGGTTTAAAACTAACTGTATGGGTATCTCCGATGTCTGCCCTCAGCCCCAACCTGTTTTCATTTTTTTTAAGCAGCAAATATTATAGCCAGTCCCATGGCTATAGTTAGTGCTGCTATATAAATAGCAGGCGCATGCGCTTATTTGACTCTCATGGTCCATTCTTTTCAATAAACACTCACCAAAAAGTTGCAGCTTAAAGGCAGCCAGCTAACAGATCCATAATGGCTACCAGAATAAAAAGTCTTTTTATTTTTTTTTAAATGAATATTTAATTCAGTATTTTTAAAGTTTGTAATCTTTATTTACTGGTTATATGTTTACTGACCATTCAAGATAAACAATGAGGCATATTTAAGAAATGTCTTGCGGACCTGATCCGACAGTGCGGTTCAGGTCCGCAAGACATCGCTGAATGCGGAGAGTAATACACTCTCCGCATTTAACATTGCACCAGCAGGTCACAAGAGCTGCTGGTGCAACGCCGCCCCCTGCAGACTCGCGGCCAATGGGCCACCTCCAGCAGGGGGTGTCAATAAACCCTATCGTACTTGATCGGGTTGAATTGTTGTGATTCCTGTCCGTCTGCTCAGAGCAGGCGGACAGGGTTATGGAGCAGCAGTATTTGTGACCGCTGCTTCATAACTGCTGTTTCTGGCGAGCCTGAAGACTCGCCAGAAACACGGGCTGTCAAGCTCCTTTCGGAGCTTGATAGATAGGCCCCTAACAGTAAACTAGAAATCACATTTTCAACACGAGATTTACAGTATGAATTTTGCTCTTTATTAACATTGTGGTTGTAACAAAGGGCCGAAATTCCATAGAGACTGTAATATACTTGCACTTCCTGAACTTTCTTTGATCTAGAATGTAATAAACAAGCCTCAAGGTACAATGCATCTCACGTGTATCGTGCACGTGAAATAATACTTTTTAAACATGTAAATATGCTAAGAATCATTTTGAAAATAGCAGCGAATGCATTTTTGTGCACAACTGGTTCATGAAATAGAAGCTCAGTGGCAGATAAGGTCATCAGTGCACCCACTGTTCTATTGGTGGTGATGCTTTTTTATAGCAAGCATTCATTTAAAAATATAGGGCTAGGTTACAAGTGGAGGGTAAAAAATATAAGCGCTATTGTGTGCTGTCACTTAGGGTCGATTTATCAAACTCTTCGCATCCCTTCGACCGCAGGTCCTTAAAAGAGAACCTGCAGTCCGTATTTAACAAGCAGCAGTCATCAGACCGCTGCCTCCATAACCTTTCTCCACCTCTTAGGTGGCAAATTTCAATCTCCCCGGTCTCATCCGACCGGGGAGATTGACAGCTCCTGCCCGCGCGTGTTTGGCTGTGAGCGGGCAGGGGGCAGGAATGCACACGAGCACAAATTATCGCTCATGTGCAATGCTGAATTCCGGGGCAGGAATGCACGGGCAGGGGGCAGGAATGCACACGAGCACAAATTATCGCTCATGTGCAATGCTGAATTCCGGCAGCGGAATTCAGCCAGCCAGAGATGAGCTGTGGCGGACAGGGGCGCGTATGTATGCCCCTGTCTGCCGCAGCTTGATAAATCGACCCCTTTAAGTGATGGTAAACTCTCCACCTTTTTAAAATCGGATCTGGAATGCCAGGTGCATACTGAGACCAATCAGGGTCCAGGCAGAAATTAGGGAAGGACCCCCACTGTTTCACACTGACTAAAATGTATGTAAATGAACATGGTAGCCACCCTGCCCTGCACCCAGCAGGCCACCCAACCTCCAGGGCCAGGACCCCCAATGTCAAGGGCCAGAGACAGGACCCCCAACCTCCAGGGCCAGACTCCATTCTCCATGGCCCTCACAGCGACAGATCCCTACAGGACCCCCACACACACACACTCTAGGGTCCCCAGAGTAACAAACCCCACATCCAGACACAAGACCCCCACTCTGGGGTCAGGGCCCCCGCTAAACCCACACTTAACAGCTTAGTTACTGATAGGGCAGCTGTCAACCCCAGTTTAAGCAGCACACTAGGAGCCATGGAGATGCTATTTGTGGGTCCCCCTACTTGCTGAGACCTCAGTCCAGGTCCTTTTTGCCCAGCTGATCAGTCTGCCCCTGCTGATGAATGAAACTCCATCTAAAATATCACTAACATTCCAGATCTGTTTTTACAAAGGGGAGAGCTTACCATCACTTTAAGTCAATAACGCTTTTAATTTTGTGCTCATATTACAAACTGAAAGTAATATTTTATTGCTTGAGAATAAGTCTAGGGCGCCCTGCATGTTGCACGGAAGTGCTAAATACCTCATAAATATGGGGAAGCGCTGAAAAACTCATGTAGACTAACACTTAAGCACTAAGCCAAAGGTTCGCTAAACCTCTGCTCAAGCAGCAGAGTTCTTTACTAATTTTTACTATGGATTTGTATTAAAATATAAGTTAAAAGCAATGCACACATGCACACACACACACATGCATACACTTACACACACATGCATACACTTACACACACACACACACATGCATACACTTACACACACACATGCATACACTTACACACACACACACAGACACACACACACATGCATACACTTACACACACACACTCATGCATACACTTACACACACACACATGCATACACTTACACACACACACACATGCATACACTTACACACACACACACACACATGCATACACTTACACACACACACACATGCATACACTTACACACACACATGCATACACTTACACACACATACACTTACACACACACACACACACACATGCATACACTTACACACACACACACATGCATACACTTACACACACACACATACACTTACACACACACACACGCATACACTTACACACACACACACACATGCATACACTTACACACACACACAAACACAAACATGCATACACTTACACACACACACACATGCATACACTTACACACACACACACGTGCATACACTTACACACACATGCATACACTTACACACGCATACACTTACACACACACATGCATACACTTACACACACACATGCATACACTTACACACACACACACACACACACACACACCTTTGAGCCATTCCCAGTGCAGCCCCTTCTCATATACTATAGACCTTTAAATCAGTGTTGAAATATTTTTTTAATAATAAACCTTTTTTACATTTAATATGTTTCGTATAACTCTAAGTGAAACACTTTTTTGAACACATTTTTCATGTGTTTAGTTATGCATATTGTTAAACGTCAGGTCTCCAAAAGACCAACATTTTTCAACCTTATTTTTTGTTGTGCTTGAGCACATTTAACTCCCCACTTGTAATGTGAGCACTAACAGAGTTCCCTGCACTATTTTTTCTAATAAAGGGACATGAAACTTCAGATAGAGAATACAATTTTAAATAACATTCCAATTTACTTCTATTATCCAATTTGCTTCATTCTTTAGTTATCCTTTGTTGAAAAAAGTGCAATAAAAACGGATGAGCCAACCACACAAGGCATCTATGTGCAGTCATCAATCAGCAGCTACTGAACCTATTTAGATATGATTTTCAACAAAAGGATCTCAAGAGAATGAAGCAAATTTGATAATAGAAGTAAATCGAAAAGTTGTTTAAAATTGCATGCTCTTTCTAAATCATAAAAAGAAAAAAAAAATTGGGTTTCCTGTCCATTTAAGATTTTCTAGTTAATATTTTTTTGCATCCACTTGTAATATAAGATTGTGGGCTATTCTTGTGCAGGGTCATACAAAAAATAACACTGTTATTATATAATATTGTTATTAGCCTCTTGCTACTGTTGTATGAAACTCAATTTTCCTACAATATGCCTTCCACGTAGTCTTGTTTGCAGAAAACCCAAGTGACATGAAATGTAGCAAAGAGAACGTAGTTTTGCTAGAGAAATGAATCTGTATTGTTCTTTGTTTCTGCTATCTGTCTTTTGTCCAGCTTCTGCTAGTGATGCAGTGTGATGTGAGTAACAATGCCCATTTATATATATTTCTATTATCTTGGAATATTTCTATTATATAAGCTGTGTCATGTAGCAAGAGCTTCCCTTCTCTTCTGTCTGTAAGAGAAGTCCTGCAAGCAGTAATAAAAGATCAGACCCTAAAGGGGTTAACCGTTTTCTGAATATTTTGGTCTGGTCTTTTATTTCTCTTTATACAGAGAGAGAAGCGCTCTACCAGGAATGGATAACAGCTCATCAGCTAGTTCTATGGCGATTTACCACAGACAACGCCAGACAATACCAGATAACAACCCCAGACAATCGTTTCGGCCTACTATGGGCCTCGTCAGTGAGGTGCAGCCATATCCCTCTAAGCACATTGGGCAAGGAGTCCACGTCTGGTTTCCCCCATCACCCTTAGGGAGACCTCCCCAGGGTCATAATAAACATTTATACAGATAGAGAAACGCTATACGAGGAACAAACAACAGCTCATCAGCTAGTTCTATGGCGATTTACCACCCAGGAGCAGCCTCTTTTAGACCAGTGTGCTTTTCACAGAGGAAGACTTTCCTGTAGTATATCAGTCTGATCCCGCCAAGTAAGGTCAGTCCAGCCCCGAAATACCAGGCAATTCTCCTCTGAACAAGGAACATGACAACCCCAGACGATCGTTTCGGCCTCCTATGGGCCTCGTCAGTGAGGTGCAGCCACATTCCTCTAAGCACACTGGGCAAGGAGTCCACGTCTGGTTTCCCCCATCACCCTTAGGAATACCTCCCCAGAGTCATAATAAAAATGTATTTTCTTGTACCTATTTGGGCTAAATTTCCACATCACTGTCATGTATTTTAAAATGCTCACTTTTAGATGCAAGAAAAACATTCTTTATTTTCCCTTATAAGGTACATTATCTTGCAACATAGAGGTTATATGTATTATCAGAAATGTAGTAAATGTTATTTTTTGTTTTGCAGAAATATATGATTTTCTCTGAGTTTTATTTTTGTAGGTTTGTAGATTGATTTCAGTTGAAAGGAGATTAGATGAACCTCTCAGCTGACAGAGAGGGGTGTAGCTCACTCTCTAACAGGTAATGAATTGAAGGATAATATTACAGTCATAATCCATTAATCCATTAATACAAGTTACTGTTATGCAGGAAGATAAGTGTAAATGACAGCATATTTACTAAGAAGCGGCTGTTTATCCAAATGATTTGTCAGAAGTAGGGAAGGGAAAATGTTGTATCACATTGCTTAACAATAATGAGTGTTGGACACATTGTCCACTCTAAAACAACGCTGCATGTTTTGCTGAACATTCCACGTTTGTTTTTGTAAGCAAGAAACATTAAATTTCTCTTTATCAAGTGTAATATTCAACTGTTTAAGCATTAACATTTCAATGTTGATTCTAAGGCCTTTAGTTATCAAGCTGTCAACCGCAAATACGCTGGAATTCCAGTTATCAAGCCCTACAGACCGGCAAAAGTAGAATATAGTGACGCAACATACGATCCGGCTGACTCAGATCGATGGTTACGTCACTACAGATGTTCCGAATGCAAGTTTGGCACAATCTGACTACTTTTGGTAGTTATCAAATACCTACCAGGTACGCTCGCCACTATTCCGGCCCAGTGTACCTGGTTTTCAATCCGCCTTCCTGGAGGCGGCGGATGCCATAGGAATCAATGGGAGTCTGACAGCAGCGAAAGCTCATGTTCGCTGCTGCCCGATATCCCATTGATTCCTATGGGAACGTCTACACCTAACACCCTAACATGTACCCCGAGTCTAAACACCCTTAATCTGCCCCCTCCTACACCGCCGCAACCTACATTATACTTATTAACCCCTAAACCGCCGCTCCCGGAGCCCACCGCAACTCTATTAAAGTGTTTAACCCCTAAACCGCTGCTCCCGGACCCCGCTGCAACTCTAATAAATGTATTAACCCCCTAAACCGCCGCTCACGGAGCCCACCGCCACCTACATTATACCTATTAACCCCTAATCTGCCGCCCCCTATACCGCCGCCACCTACATAAAGTTATTAACCCCTATCCTGTCGCTCCTGGACCCCGCTGCAACTAAATAAATTGTTTAACCCCATAAACTTAGGGTTTATTTTTATTTTACAGGCAACTTTGTATTTATTTTAACTAGGTACAATAGTTATTAAATAGTTATTAACTATTTAATAACTACCTAGCTAAAATAAATACAAATATACCTGTAAAATAAAACCTAACCTAAGTTACAATTACACCTAACACTACACTATAATTAAATAAATTAACTACAATTAACTACAATTAATTAAAATAAAATAAAATTAACTAAAGTACAAAAAACCCCCACTAAATTACAGAAAATAAAAAAATAATTACAAGAATTTTAAACTAATTACACCTAATCTAATCCCCCCTAATAAAATAAAAAAGCCCCCCAAAATAATAAAATCCCTACCCTATACTAAATTACAAATAGCCCTTAAAGGGGCTTTTTGCAGAGCATTGCCCCAAAGTAATCAGCTCTATTACCTGTAAAAAAATACAATACCCCCCAACATTAAAACCCACCACCCACACACCCAACCCTACTCTAAAACCCACCCAATCCCCCCTTAATAAAACCTAACACTACCCCCCTGAAGATCACCCTACCTTGAGACGTCTTCCCCCAACCGGGCCTAAGTCCTCAACGAAGCCGGGCGAAGTCTTCCTCCAACCGGGCAGAAGAGGTCCTCCAGACGGGCAGAAGTCTTCATCCAGGCGGCATCTTCTATCTTCATCCATCCGACGAGGAGCGGCTCCATCTTGAAGACATCCGACGCGGAGCATCCATCCAGACCGACGACTACCCAACAAATGACTGGTCCTTTAAATGACGTCATCCAAGATGGCATCCCTTGAATTCCGATTGGCTGATAGAATTCTATCAGCCAATCGGAATTAAGGTAGGAAAATTGGAACAGCCAATAGAATGCGAGCTCAATCCTATTGGCTGATTGGATGGTGTGTGGGTGGTGTTTGGGTGGTGGGGTTTAATGTTGGGGGGTATTGTATTTTTTTTTACAGGTAATAGAGCTGATTACTTTGGGGCAATGCCCCGCAAAAAGCCCTTTTAAGGGCTATTTGTAATTTAGTATAGGGTAGGGATTTTTATTATTTTGGGGGGCTTTTTTATTTTATTAGGGGGATTAGATTAAGTGTAATTAGTTCAAAAAATGTGTAATTATTTTTTTATTTTCTGTAATTTAGTGGGTTGGGGTTTTTTTGTACTTTAGTTAATTTCTTTTTATTTTAATTAATTGTAGTTAATTTATTTAATTTATTTAAAGGGACAGTCTACACCAGAATTTTTATTTTTTTAAAAGATAGATATTCCCTTTATTACCCATTCCCCAGTTTTGCATAACCAACACAGTTATAATATACTTTTAACCATTTGACAGACTTGCAGTCTAGCCAATCAGTGCCTGCTCCCAGATAACTTCACGTGCACGAGCACAGTGTTATCTATATGAAATACGTGAACTAACACCCTCTAGTGGTGAAAAACTGTTAAAACGCATTCTGAAAAGAGGTGGCTTTCAAGGTCTAAGAAATTTGCATATGAACCTCCTAGGTTAAGCTTTCAACTAAGAATACCAAGAGAACAAAGCAAAATTGGTGATAAAAGTAAATGTAAAGGTCAATTTGTATTTATTTTAGCTAGGTAGTTATTAAATAGTTAATAACTATTTAATAACTATTGTACCTAGTTAAAATAAATACAAAGATGCCTGTAAAATAAAAATAAACCCTAAGCTAGCTACAATGTAACTATTAGTTATATTGTAGCTATCTTAGGGTTTATTTTATAGGTAAGTATTTAGTTTTAAATAGGAATAATTTATTTAGATTATTTTAAATTATATTTAAATTAGTGGGTGTTAGGGTTAGACTTAGGTTTAGGGGTTAATACATTTAATATAGTGGCGGCGACGTTGGGGGAGGGAGATTAGGGGTTAATAAATTTAATGTAGGTGGCGGTGTAGGGGGTCAGATTAGGGGTTAATAAATTTAATGTAGGTGGCGGCGGTGTAGGGGGGTCAGATTAGGGGTTAATAAATTTAATGTAGGTGGCGGCGGTGTAGGGGGGTCAGATTAGGGGTTAATAAATTTATTGTAGGTGGCGGTTTAGGGGTTAAACATTTTATTTAGTTGCGGCGGGGTCCGGTTGCGACGGTTTAGGGGTTAAACACTTTATTAGAGTTGCGGTGGGCTCCGAGAGCGGCGGTTTAGGGGTTAATAACTTTAGGTGCGGGGGGCTCCGGGAGCGGCGGTATAGGGGGTAAAACAGTATAGTTTAGTGTGGGTGCTTAGTGACAGGGTAGCAAGAAAGCTGCGAATAAGCCAATGAGAAGCGAGATCGATGACTGTTAGTTAACAGCGGCTTTTTGACAGCTTTCTTGATAATTTTGGTGAACGTATTCAGGTCCGCGGCAGCGATGTTAGGCGATCTTAGGCGAGCGTATTGGTGCCGGCGAATGCTAGAAAGTAGACGGCTTGATAAGTAGGGGCCTAACAGACTGCAATGCAAGACTATAGGAATCAGAGTGGATTTGATTTAAATCACGATTTGATTCACTAGTCAGTAGGCCTCAATTTAAATCATGGTTTTCTATATAACGGTTTAATTTTTAGAATAATAACTTTTCAGATCAGAAAATGACTGATTTACTAAAATATTATTAGAAATACATATATAAAAATGAAATTATTGGGAGGTGAACTATCTCCAGTTTATTATGTTAATCATTCAACTTTCCAATATACTTTTATTATCTCATTTGATTAATTTTCTTGTTATTCCTGGTTGAAAAGCATACTTAGGTAGGCTCAAGAGCAGCAATGCACTACTGGGAGCTAGCTGCTGATTGGTGGCTGCACATATGTCTCTTGTCATTGGCTTACCCAATGTGTTCAGCTAGCTCCCAGTAGTGCATTGCTGCTCCTTCAACAAAGGATACTAAGAGAATGAAAAATTATAATAGAAGTAAACTGGAAAGTTGTTTAAAATGGTATGCTCTATCTAAATCATAAAAGAATTATCTTCATTTTAGAACATTTTTTGCTGTGAAGAAGAGGCAGGTTATTTCTGCAGACACAAATTCACAATTGTGAGAACTACAAAACCAAGAGTATGTGATAATATCTTTAATGCTACCGCAAGCTCGCAGTTTAGTTTTGACCTCTGTTTGGTCAGACCTCTGATTAAAAATAAAAAGTTGCCTTAATTGCCCCCCAAAAGTAAGAGGTCAGTACATAAAAAAAAGATGCTCATATTTATATTTTAAACTGCACAAAGCAGTTATAAGGGGTTAAAGTAAAGGGATGTGGGGTGTTAGAAAAAAGCGACACCTAAAGTGCCTTTACATGGAGGTCAATGGGGGACTATGCTTATACATATATATGTATGTGTTAATATGCGTATATACACATATAAACACATAAATATATATGTATTTAAGCATATACATATATATATTTATTGCTGGCCAACGCTGTGTGAATTGCCCCCTGAGCTGCACTAGGTTGTTTACTGGGTCTGCCGGTATAAAAACAAGACTCCCATTGGAACCTATGGAAGCATGCTCTCATGAGCCCTTGGCTTGCGGCAATGTGAATGCGGCATTGCGCTGTACTTGCAATACCAGCGCACATTTACGTGCAATGATATCCCATTGTGGGGTGCAAATATCGCACTTACGTAAGCGCAATATTGCACGCCACTTGTAATCTGGCCCTAAATAAATTCATATTCACAAAGACTCTACAGAATCCACTGAGCATCAAGCCAGCTAGAGCAAGGTAGCAAGCATAGGTCACAAGCCCGATATCTAATACTGCCAAACTAAGCCTGATGAATATGCAACATCCACTTCTGTACTAGGATTATTTTTATTTTTGTATGTATATTAAATCTTTTGCACAGGGCCAATTTTTCATAGATTTTTAAACAAATCAGATCTCTCAGAGGAATAGTTTGTGAAATCTGGTGCAAGGGAACAGCCGGCCCTTGTCCCTTTGAGAGTCAACAGAAGTTAACCCAGCCCTTGTACACAAAGAGGTCTTTCCTAGTTTGCTTAATCTTTAATAGTATTTTTTTTTCACATGTTTGTTTATACGTTTGATACTGGAACAGTTGCATCACACATAAACCAAAGAGCAGTGTTTTGGTAACAAAAGGCTTTCTGTGCTAAGTTTCCTTTTCGTACAACCCCTTGTTCACCCTGCTAGACTAAGTCTTGGAAAATCTGAGAAGGATACCAAAGAACTAAATCAGGTCCTGCTTGGGAATATTGTGTGTACTGTTAATCCTAACCTGAGCAACAATATATTGCACCTGCTCGGGTGTACCTTTCAATATGGAACACAAAAGGTTGCAAGATAGTAAGAAATATATGTTGAGATTCTGTCAGATTTTGTTAACCCCTTAACGACCGAGGACGTGCAGGGTACGTCCTCCAAAAAAATACCCTTAACGACCGAGGACGTACCCTGCACGTCCTCAGTCTCTGAAAGCGGTGGAAGCGATCCTGATCGCTTCCAGACGCTTTCCGGTTATTGCAGTGATGCCTCGATATCGAGGCATCCTGCAATAACATTTTTTAGCAGTCCGATGCAGAGAGAGCCACTCTGTGGCCCTCTCTGCATCAGCCATCGATGGCCGCAATCGTTGGTGGGTGGGAGGCGGGTGGGCGGCCATCGATGCCTTCTTTGAGCCAGAGGGGGACGGGATCGTGGGCGGAGTACCCGGAGGCGCGCACGGACGCATGCGTGCACGGTGGGGGGTCGGGCGCGTGCACGGGTAGGGTAGGGAGCGGGTGAGAACCTCTACACTGCAGAAAAATAGTGAAGAAAATGTGGCAGAGAGGGGGAAATAAAATTAAAATATAAATGCTCTAAGGTATCTGGGAGGGGGTGGGGGGTTAGTCTTTGGGGGGGCAAGCTACACTACAGAAAAAAAAATTTTGATTGTAAACTGGGTACTCGTAGACAGCTGCCAGTACCCAAGATGGCTACCAATAAGTTAGAGGGGGAGGGTTAGAGAGCTGTTTGGGGGGGTTATCAGGGATGTTGGGGGGTAAGGGGGGATCCTACAGAGCAGCATATGTAAATATGCTTAAACAATTTTTTGGGGGAAAAAATCAATGATCGCTTTTATTTTAGTACTGGCAGACTTTCTGCCAGTACTTCAAGGGACACTGTAAGCAAAATTTAATGGTGCTTGTTACGAACTAACTACCAAAAATAAGCATGTTCTCAATAGGATCTCATTATGAGATTTTTACCATATCGCCATAATCTTCTTTAATAAATTAATTATTTTCCAAACCCACTCCGTGGGTATACTTTGCTCGTCTCCAATCCTGGCTGTCAACTGCAGTTGGAATATGGCGCCTAAAATTCTCTCTGCGCATGCGCAAGATTGCACATCGTCACCGCAAATGTCACTCCACTAAAGACTGCCTGGAACATAGAAGACCTGCTCTATTGATCTTACATCATAAGATCCAGCAGTGCTTTGAAGATCAGGTCGTGCAGGCTAATAGTGTTTCTATTGTACATAGAAAGCCTGGAGAACCAATTGCATAGATTTTGGTCTAAAAAGCGCAAGGTGATTCTAATCTAGCTAAGGGCAATTTTGGCTTCAATAGTTGATAATGCGCATGCGAATGAGAACTATTTAGTCTGATAATGATATGCAAAAACACCAAATATGATTGGTTATAGTTTTAAAACAGGTAGTGCCGAAAATTGGGGGCTGGATATTATGATGTAATCATCCAAAAATAAAGATGCTTTTTTTAACGTTATGCGGCTTCGTTTTTTCAACATTTGTAGGTCAGTAAGTTTTACTTCATACATCTTACTTATTACATGTGGTTTTTTATACTAAATTTAGTAAAAGTTAGTATTCCTTTAACAAGGCGGGGACAATTGTGGGGGAGGAAAGAGAGCTGTTTGGGAGGGATCAGGGGGTGTAATGTGTCAGGTGGGAGGCTGATCTCTACACTAAAGCTAAAATTAACCCTACAAGCTCCCTACAAGCTACCTAATTAACCCCTTCATTGCTAGTCATAATACACGTGTGATGCGCAGCGGCATTTAGCAGCCTTCTAATTACCAAAAAGCAACACCAAAGCCATATATGTCTGCTATTTCTGAACAAAGGGGATCCCAGAGAAGCATTTACAACCATTTTTGCCATAATTGCACAAGCGGTTTGTAAATAATTTCAGTGGGAAACCTAAAAATTGTGAAAAAATTAACGTTTTTTTTTTTATTTGATCGCATTTGGCGGTGAAATGGTGGCATGAAATATACCAAAATGGGCCTAGATCAATACGTGGGGTTGTCTACTACACTACACTGAAGCTAAAATTAACCCTACAAGCTCCCTAATTAACCCCTTCATTGCTGGGCATACTACACGTGTGGTGCACAGTGGCATTTAGCGGCCTTCTAATTACCAAAAAGCAACACCAAAGCCATATATGTCTGCTATTTCTGAACAAAAAGGATCCCAGAGAAGCATTTACAACCATTTATGCCATAATTGCACAAGTTGTTTGTAAATAATTTCAGTGAGAAACCTGAAGTTTGTGAAAAAATTTGTGAATTTGTCAATTTTTTTTATTTCATCGCATTTGGGGGTGAAATGGTGGAATGAAATATACAAAAATGGGCCTAGATCAATACTTTGGGATGTCTTCTAAAAAAAATTTATACATGTCAAGGGATATTCAGGGATTCCTGAAAGATATCAGTGGCCCAATGTAACTAGTGCTAATTTTGAAAAAAAGTGGTTTGGAAATAGCAAAGTGCTACTTGTATTTATTGCCCTATAACTTGCAAAAAAAGCAAAGAACATGTAAACATTGGGTATTTCTAAACTCAGGACAAAATTTGGAAACTATTTAGCATGGGTGTTTTTTTGGTGGTTATAGATGTGTAACAGATTTTGGGGGTCAAAGTTAGAAAAAGTGTGTTTTTTCCATTTTTTTCTCATATTTTATAAAAAAAAAATTATAGTAAATTAAAAGATATGATGAAAATAATGGTATCTTTAGAAAGTCCATTTAATGGCGAGAAAAACGGTATATATGTGTGGGTACAGTAAATGAGTAAGAGGAAAATAACAGCTAAACACAAACACCGCAAAAATGTAAAAATAGCCTTGGTCCCAAACGGACAGAAAATGGAAAAGTGCTGTGGTCATTAAGGGGTTAAAGGACCATTTAATTATGTTTAGTATACACCAGCAATTAAAGTGATAGTAAATCCTAGGGTTTGTGAAATGCTAGGATTTACCAGTGCAACAAATAAAGGGGACTAAAATACTTCATGCTGAAAGTTTCTTTATTTGTGTGCAGCATTCACTGCGCTGAACGCCTCAGGCCATCCGCAGCAGAACGCTTTTTTTTTTCAATGAGGTGACGTTTCTTAGCCAATAGCCGTGCGGTCCAGCTGGCATTATGCTAGCACACTATTGGCTAAGATCACCTCACTGCAAAATAGCGTTCTGCCATGGGCGGCAAAAGCTAAAAACAAAGGAATTTTCAGCACAAAGTATTTTATACTTCATGACTGAAAGTCCCCTTTATTTGTTGCACTGGTAAATTCTAGCGTTTGCCAAACGCTAGGATTTACTATTCCTTTTAAGTACTTTTTTGTAGAAGGACAAAAGATCAGACAGTGCAATTCTCCCTGCATTAAAGTCCTGCCCTTGTTGTCCGTGACTACAAGTTTCACTCTGAGGGCCTGATATTCAAAACCTCACTGGCATGGAGACAAATCACGCAAAATCTTTGGGATTTTTTTAGACCTTGTATTGTAATGTAGGACTCTCTTATTCTCATAAAGAACACTACATAGCAAAACATAAACATGTCTCAAGTTTAAATTTGTGTTTCTAAATTTTTAAGGGCCTTGCCGTGACAACAAAACTTCTTAGAATATCAGACCCTGAAAATCTTACTACATAGCTGTTTTAAAGTTCTCTCCTCCTACACAATGAGAGTCTCTGCTCTCATTTGACTTTGCTGCATGTATCTAACCTTTCCCTGACTCTCTCCTTTCTATGACTGCACCTCTGCTCCTAGTCTGACTTGCTTTTTTCAGGTCATAGCCGCATCTCTTCTCCTTGCTCAATCTCTCTCGTCTGCTTCCATTGCTGAATACCTTATTGCTTTGGGGAGTAACTGACTGATTTGATAGCACTAGTTGTCTTTCTTACTCCATGCCCTGGACAAACACTGTACTAGACAGTTGTTATCTGACTGTAATTGTAAACTTACAAATGAAAAAATAATAATAAATAAAAAAACAATG